>NW_009914959.1:46252-70248 GCF_000696875.1 Nestor notabilis | reverse complement strand
CCCCTGTTTAAGTTACAACACATTCCCCCTGCCCCTACCACTACAGGCCCTCACCAACATCCTTATAGGCCCCTTTCAGATACTGGAAGGCTGCTATGAGGTCTCCACGCAGCCTTCTCTTCTCCAGGCTGAACAGCCCCAACTTTCTCAGCCTGTCTTCATGCGGGAGGTGCTCCAGTCCTCTTATCATCCTCGTGGCCCTCCTCTGGACTTGATCCAGCAGCTCCATGTCCTTTTTATGTTGAGGACACCAGAATTGGACACAATACTCCAAGTGAGGTCTCACAAGAGCAGAGTAGAGGGGCAGGATCACCTCCTTTGACCTGCTGGTCATGCTTCTTTCGATGCAGCCCAGGATATGGTTGGCTTTCTGGGCTGTGAGCACACACAGAAGCCAGCTCATGTTCAATTTCTCATCAACCAACACCCCCAAGTCCTTCTCCACAGGACAGCTCTGAATCTCTTCTCCACCCAACCTGTAGCTGTACCATTGCCCAGAAATAGAACCCCTGAGATCAAATAAATTTTTTGGTTCATTGATTGATCCATTCACTTCAATTAACCAATTCAACTGACAAATTCGAACTAACTAATTAAGTAATAAAAACATTTGTCAAGTTTTGTAAACAATACCAGCATAAACATAGCTTTAAGGACTGTGCATAATCAAACAGAAAACATTTCACACCCCAGCTAGAGTGCAAGTACAGGCAGGACCCTGGCACAGTCCTGAGTGGCTTCACCACTGGCCACATGGCCTGAGCCAGCATTAAAAGCAGCCAACTCTAACTGGATGTACACTTTACATGTACTCCCATGTTTTCCCTTTCTTTATGTTTTTTAGCATTTTGATAATTTTTCTTCTGGCATAATCTCCTGTTTCTTGAGTATTCTTTTCCTCCAAGGAAATTTATATTTAATGTTGGCATCTGTCCCTAGAATCCTTCATTTTATCGTGTCCTAGAGTTTATGTAATTATTTAGTGACACCTTCCTTGTCATGTTTGTTGAGGATAATGATATGCTACTGTACAGCCTTTACTCAGGTGTGTATGTAAACACATGCTTGTGTATGTAAAGCTCCTGTTACAAGGTCTTTCCGGGCTCTCAGAACTCCTTTATTTTCTGGTTGCTAACATGACAGGTCTCTCATGCTTTCTCTCCTGTTTTCTGTTGCCTTGCACATGCCAGAATTCTTTTCTTGGCACTGCTGACTGGGACGACAACACATCCTCTCACGTGCCTGCCTTAGAAGCTTTTAAATGGGTCCATTATGTGCCATTATCTTCAGATACCTGGAGATCAGGTAAATAGATGTTGATTCGTGAGTACGTGTTACAGGACCACAGTTCCGAGGCCTTCCACACCAGCCAAGATAGGTGCCTTATTCTGTCAGGCTACTGAAAATAACATTTATTACGATGAAAACTTTTACATTCAAAAAAAATAAACCCCAGAACTTTACAAATATGTTTTGTGCTAATGAAAGATAAGATACACAAAAGTATAGAATATATTATTATGATTATATGCAAGTGTAAGGTTTCTCTGTAGCTGCATCAGCAGCTTAGCCAGTTACAAAGCTGTTCTCAAGAATTTCTGCCTTTGACATACAACTTTTATGTGAATCCATAGTTTGGGTTGTTCTTACCTCTACCTCCTCCTTTTCAAGGTTATTGATCCATATTTCTGTTCTACATCCTAATGAATATGTTCCTGGCTTTAGGTGATTTCCTTTCTCACACTATCCAAGAATCTGTGATACAAATATATTTTTTGACTACTTAATCTTCCTTTAAAAAACCCCTTTTTTACCATTACAATAATTTGTTACCATATTGAATGTTGTTCTGTCACCCCAGTAATTACTTAACAGCGTACTAATCCTTAAATGATTTTTAAGATTGAGAGGTGAAGTACTCATTTGCTACTACTGTGGCTTCCTCACACATTTCCTTCCAAGTTAAAAAAAAAAAAAAAAAAAAAAAATTCAGTCTTTGTTGCTACAACTTTTTGTTTTGGAGGTTACTTTGGGCAACATTTTTTATACTTTTCAAGGACAGATTTCTTATCCTTTTTAATATATATTTCTTAAAAATACATTATCTGCTTTTGGAGCAACATTTTTAGATGTAATCCCTCTTCATGAGTAGTTCTTTAAGGGCACATAAATTTAGGCAACACTTCATAGCTGGCAGGCAGAGCTAGGTATTAAAGGCGGTATAGGAAAGCCAGTGTTGTTACAAAATAAAACATTTCATTACAGATCAGTAAGTACTGTCTGTAAGCACCTTCTTTCTCACCTTTCATACTTATCCTGTTGTTGAAAATGGCTGCTAAAAACCATGGTTTAGTTACCTTTTTGATTTAGAAAATCCTACCTAACTCTGATCATTCTTTTGAAACTGTTCTGCAGGTTCTGCGGTAGACCTTTCAGCTTGTTTGTGCTGTTTTACTAGGAAAGGCATTTTCACACACCTTTGATTTCCCTTGCTTGTCCCTAGCATAACGTATTACCTCCACAGCTTCATTCTTAAAAAGAACTTGTGATGGAGGCTATTTGCTGCATGTTGTTTTAAAGTATTTCTCTTTAATGTACATTTTATACCTAAAATACAAAAATTTGTGTGAAGAAGGGCAATTGTATTCTGAAGCTTTGAATGTTACTACATCATCATTACATTACAAAGAGTACCACGTCTAATATAGCTGGCTTTGCCACCAGGTATTGATTTGGCATCTTTTTTGCAGTTCCTGCTGCTCAGCACTACTCCATGTTATAAGTGAATATGGGACTTGTTTTCAGAAGAGGTACAGTTTTTTTCTGCAGACAGAAACCTCTGATAAGGAGTGAAGATGCTTTGAAGTTACTAAGATGATGCATCAAAATCTGTTGTATACAAAGCAGCATAAAATATCCTTTTGCTCAAGAAAATTATATGTAAAGGAAACCAGAGGGAAAACAGAAAAAATGTTGGCCTAGAAGCACCATTTATTCATGTGAAAAGCAGGAGAAAGGTTACCTTTTCAACCAAATAGGAAACGGTATGAGTATAAATGGCGTATTCAATAGGTATTCAACAGGATAGAAAGAGAAATATGAAATGGGTAGTGCTAGATGATGCTGTGAGTACAGGAAGTTGTGTCCTCTGCTGTAATTTGTACGTTATTCTCTGCCTCACTGCAGAGTCTCTACGCTCCCGGTTCAATCCCAATCCCAATATTCAGCCTATTTTTCCTGGGAAAAAATAATTAAATTTAGATGCATGATGAGGATGTGAATACAGCTTCACTGTAAGAAAACCCACAGCTCCACCCATGCCTATTCCAAATGCAACAGGCAGAGGCATAGTGAATGTTTTGAATCTTAACACATGGTCTGGATCTCTTATTCCCCAGTCTTCTGCATGCTAGTTGAGGATGCTTCTGGTCACCTTGCCATCACAGTTTTACAGCTTGTCTTTCTTGGTAGCAGCAGTAGCAGCCAGCAAAGCTGTAAGCTGCAAGCTGCAGAGCTGAAGAGAAGTGTATTGTCTTGAGGATCCAGAAATACTGCTGGGTTTTTTGTGACAGCTTGCTATCCTAGGATTGGTAGAAACCAACTGTTTTTTGTAGTATCCATTTAATATGTAACATTATTTCTCATATCCAGAGGAGGGCCACAAGGATGATTAGAGGGCTGGAGCACCTCCCTTATGAAGACAGGCTGAGAAAGTTGGGGCTGTTCAGCCTGGAGAAGAGAAGGCTGCGTGGAGACCTCATAGCAGCCTTCCAGTATCTGAAGGGGGCCTACAAGGATGCTGGGGAGGGACTCTTCATTAGGGACTGTAGTGGTAGGACAAGGGGTAATGTGTTGAAACTTAAACAGGGGAAGTCTAGATTAGATATAAGGAAGAAGTTCTTTACAGTGAGGGTGGTGAGGCACTGGAATGGGTTGCCCAAGGAAGTGTGAATGCTCCATCCCTGGCGGTGTTCAAGGCCAGGTTGGACAGAGCCTTGGGTGACATGTTCTAGTGTGTGGTGTCCCTGCCCATGTCAGGGGGATTGGAACTAGATGATTTTAAGGTCCTTTCCAACCCTAATCGTTCTATGATTATATGGAATTTTTTTTCAGTGAATAGGAAGTGTCTTCCTTTGTAAAGAGGTTATGTAATTTGTCCCTTGTTTAACATCATATTGAGTTATTTCATTTATCTTAGCAATGTTGCAGGATTGGAATATACTTAACATGCATTGTACTTGCAGTTGAAGAATCTTGAGTTAAGTTTTAATTTTTATATAGTAGATTAATTACTCCAGCTATTTTTTTGAAGACTGCAGCTACATAACACATAGACTACTGACCTGAGTTGTATGAGTTTGTTACTGTGTAAGATACAGTAAATAAATCCTAATTTTGATGAAACGCTAGTATGATTTTACAAGCAGAAAATACGTATTGAGAAGCAAAATTAGCAACCAAGATAATATATTAACTGCTTGTAAACCATTCACAGGCCAGAGCAGTTTTGTTAATTTTTGCTTCAGTGGGCAGTAGGAATAGGTTTAGACTGATGTCTTGTTGAGAGAAACTGAAAATATATCAGACAATTCAGCAGAAGCTACAGCCAGGTAAGGTATTTTGCTCCATTCTGTTTTGCAATGTATGTATCATAAAGTGTGGTAGTGATGCTCCTTCCCTCATCATGCTTTCTGTCCATTCACTATTCTCTGAGCAGTGAAGAAGAGTGAAAAAAGACATTTCTTAACCACTTCCTCCTGACAGAAGTTAGTCTGGTGGTAAAGGTGGAAAAGATGGCTCTTAAGACTATGGAAATCAAGATCACTCCTAAATAAAAGAGACACTTTTTAAAGGAGTTAGCAGGAAGAAAAAAATAGAAATTTCAAAACTTCCCAAAGTTTCTGAAACTGTCTTTCAGAGAACTGTGCAGAATGACAGACTGCAGCATCTGACTTCAGCACACAGAGGTTCAAAATCTGTGCCTCTGACTAGAGACAAACTGCCAGAGTGTTGGTGAGGAGGTGCTGCCACTTAAAACCTGGGCTAGATTTAGGCCATTTGGATTCCAAATGGAGTTGGATCCAAATGTGGTAACACAGAAAAATAAGCTGTAAGAGAACAAGTCTTCCTAGCAAAATATTTTATGGAAGCTGCCCCTGAGGACTTACCCAGAATTGCACAGCATATGGTGAAGACTTGCTTCTGTACTTGAAAACAAGAACTTGAACTAAGGTCTCTGAGCACAAATGTGGTGAATGCATCAGACTATCCTTCTTATTTAACTGCCTGTCTCCTCCAGTCACATGTAAATCCTGCCTAAATGAGAGCCTGTCTCTCCTAATGATAACATGGAAGTGTGATTACCTGAGGTGTGGAAGTGAACAGTATCATAAGGAGAACAGATGGCAGGCAGTTCTGAGTGGGGATATGGTTGGCTGTGCTGTGGTGAAGCTACCTGCAGCAGCTGAAGCTGTTATCTTTTCTGGCTGGCTGTTTTGCCTCCTAGCTGGAGATAATTGCCCTTATGGTGTTGGCAGGATGGAGTGTGTGAACACTTGGTGGCTCTGTCATCCAGTGCTGCATGGACTGGCAGGTTCCTTTATGGATCTCCGCTAGAATGAGGACTGGCCACAGGCTTGTAGTACATAAAATACTTAATTATCAGCAGAGCTTATTGTTATCAACAATTTCTAGCATTTAGTGTAGTTTATTGTTGCATGAAGTTTTTATCAATTATCATACTTTTTTAAGCAAAATCTCTAGTAATTGCTGTAGTTTGCTTTATTATCTAGAGTCTTTAGTTACCCAGACTTTTAGTCACCTGGACCCTCTGCAGTTTGGGTCAAATTCTTAATAATCAGTACATGATACAATAATCAAAATCTGGATTTAGACTTTACCCAAAAGAAGGTAAGTCACTCACTCAATCTTCAGAGGAAGAAGATGACAAACAGTGGATGCATCCCAGACCACTGGTGGATCACAAGTTTTGCTGTCCAGCAGCACAACTTGCATCTGCTTAATTTCATAGGCAGTATCTCATGGTGTTACAACTTCCCTGTTCCATAATGAGTGTCACCACATCCTGGCAGCAATGCTCAGTGGGCAAACAGTCTTGTCACAATGCTGACAGGAGATCTGGCTGTTCTATAATGGGGCTCATCACATCTTTGTGACAACTGCAGTTTTGAAAAGGGGAAGAGAGAAGTTTTATGACTGCTTGTCTTAACAAATGGCTTTGGTTATGCTAATCATATTACCAGGAGTCAGGAGCAGGGCATAATGGTCACATGGCTACAAAGGAAAGCCTCACCATAGTGTAAATGCTCTTCCTAAGCAAAAATCAAACACTACACTCAAGTAGTTGAGGCATGTACATATACCACTGCCACCTCTGAGATGCAAACAATAACCCGCAGCAGAAGGTAGCAAATATTACTTTACTTACCACTTCAGCTGTGAATGTGTGTCCATGACCAGGGAGAACTGCGGATGTGGACGATTCAGTTCTGACTCAGTTCTCCAGAGCCCTAGGTCTGTGATGTGTAAAGTAATTTCTCTTTCTTGGAGACAGTCCATGTACTCAGTAACTTTTATGATAATTGGCATTTGTCTTTTCTAGAAAGGTACTTATGTTAGCACAGGACTGAAGGAGAGTCAGAGACACCTTTGCAACAAAGCTGTCAGGGAGGAAGGGCAAGAAACATTAGTATGATCCCTTATACCTGTTGTAATCTCAGAAAACTGAGCACCAACTTGCTCTCTGTGAGGAGACTCCAATGTTGTTCTCATCCCATAAAGAATGGCTTGAGGCTTATACTGGCGGCAAATGCTCTTCCAAGTTACTGCGAGCAGTGCATGGTAAGTGCATGGTCCTGATGGCAATGCATTAATCACAGCCAATGACAAAATGTTTTCTGGACCAAGTCTTACATGATCTTTGATATCTTTGTAAACAGTGGTCAAAACAAATCACTTCTATGAGAACAAGCACTGCATTATCTTCCCTCTGTATCTCAAGCCATCTTGTTCCTCTTGCCACACCTTGGTCTGTCTTTTCACCTACATAGTGGACATATTATTCTGTTCGTAAACTAGCTGCTACGATTTACTTTTCTGATGAGTTCTTAATAGCACATTTAAGACCTGATAGCAGTTCATCTATCAGCCACTGCTTCTGTGAGGCTCAAATAGTCAATGCTTGAGAAAATTCTTCCTGTGAGCAGTATATGGCTGGATGTGTGCCCCGGCAGTGCCTACACCGCTAGGTAAGCACATCTTCTCAAGCTCACAGCAGAAGCTATTCCTATCTCTGTATTGGAAGAGCCTGCCTACTGTGATTGCAGCCTGCTCTCGCTGTCTCTGTGACTCTTCACAGCCTGTCAGTTTTTCTATTGACACTTTTCCAGTTCATCACAACCTCTCTCTTTTCTGTAGGCTTGCTTCTGTAAGAGTGAAGTGCTTAGACTGCCTCAAACCAGCAAGTGGTACATTAACTCCTCCGAAATTGTGTGTTTGAGTCTGTGTCCATGTTCGCTCCGTTAGCAGTTCCTTTTTATCGTTCTTTGGTTTACCTTCACATGTTCACACAGACAGCAATACGGAACTGAAGAGAGAAAACAAGTCACACATAAAATATTCATGGAAGACAAGATAGATACTTTCCCAGTTTGTCATCTCTGTCTGAGATTCATCTCCTGGCTAATCCGTTGCAAAGTCTACTTATGTTCTGCAGGAGACTTAGGTTTTATCCTCATACGATGCAAGTAATCTGTCTATTTGTGTCTCAAGGCTTTATTTAATTCTTACTCTCTTCCAAAGGAAATGCATACTCTGTTTTATCTAGAAAATTGTTATTTGCACATTTCTGCTAAAATAGTCTTTTCTGTCTTGTCTCATTTTATGGCTCATGCAGATTTGGACCTTGTTCATGGAAGATACAATGACTTTCCATTCCAGTACGTCTGAGTGATTGTTAAATTTTTTCCCTTTCCTTTTCCTTTTCACAGACAATTTTCTTTGCCATTACTGGTATTATTACATTCATGGAAAAGTATATTGGGGAAAAAAAAGACATAGACAGGTTCTACTTCCGTTCTTTTCCTGAATGAGCAACAGCAAGGGAAGTGGGGAAAAAAAGGCCTGCAGTCTCCAAGTAGCATCCTCAAACTATGGATAAGGAGTAAATCAAATACTAAGCAAGAAACACACACCACCAGGTAGTTTTTACTTAGGCTTAGCCAACAGTGACTGTTCTGTTCTGGGAACCTGCCATTTAATTTCTAATCTGCATTGTATAATGATGGAAGAGGTGAAAACTCTTGGAAGGTGGGTACGAACTGTTTAACTCCCACTGCTTTGATCTGTGTCTATGGGAATACAAAATGACTTATAATACATTGTCTGCATCATTCTCTGGTGCTATGCTGGAGCCTCCTGTTCAAACATGTTATCTTTCCCACCTTGTTTGCAAACCAAATAGTTCGGCAATTGTAATAAATTGGTACCATTTCTGCCTGGGCACAGCATAGTTATATATCATCATCAGGGTGACATACCTCCATGGGCAAAACCACATTGAAGCCTTCTCACATTAAACATGAATAATGTGATCTGTTGGTTGCTCACCAACAAGCCGTGGCCTTTAATCTTTTTAGGATCATCTCTAATTTCTCACACACTGGTATCTTGAATTTTGAAACAGTTTGGCAGTGAAGGGGAGATCTATATTCACTGTGTTTCAGCAGTAAGAGAAGTTCTTCTCTATGAAAGAGTCAGCACAGTGAATGGCCTGGAACAAATCTGCAGGGCCACCGCAGGTCTGACTTAGCCAGCAGCTGTAAGGGAAAACTTAATGATCTTGCTTTTGTCCACCACAGAAAAATTCTGTAAAGTAAAGATTTGTGTATTGCCAATATTGATGAAGAGAATTATGAAAAGTAGTATGAGCCAGAAGTATTATTAGAATTACAGGGAGACACGGGATATGCTTTTAGAAGAGCATTTAATTCCCTTTTTCCACCTTGCCTCTCACGCTTATTCCCCCTTTTTTCCTGAGAAATAAAAAAAAAAAAAAAATGTGATTTTAATAGAAAATGCAATTATTGCCTGGTCTTTTCCCTCCTTCACAAAAAGGCTGGCTGTAGTACTGCAGTGTACTAAGGACTGCTCTGGGAGCAGTGGCTGTCCCAGATCTCCTTCCACACTACCTGCCTATAAGCTGCTCAGGAAGATGAAATGCTGGTAGCATTTTTAAAACAAACAAATAAAATAATTAAAAAAACCCCAAATAAAATAAATTAAAACAAACTAAATAAAAATGACAGGCGGTTACCAGGATACAAATAAGAAAGAGAACTCCACATAAAACTTTTAGAATAGGGAAACAAATCTTGAACATTTACTATTGCTTTTAAGTATATGTATGATGAGAGAGAGAAACTGGAAAAAGTTAGATACAGCATGTCCCATATGTATACCTGTTCAGATCTTGCAGACACTTGAGTGGTATTTCAACCATCTCTGTGTTTCTTTCCTGAAAATAATGTTTCACAGAAGTGGTTCAAAGCACTTGCTTTTAGAGCAACAGCCAGAGCAGAAATGTCCCGGAGTGTGTAATACAGACCAGGAGCATGTGATCAGATGCTCACTGTCAGACTCATTAATAGAGTTAGTGGAAGGAAACACACACCTCTTCACACTTAATGTAGGCAATGGCTGTTTTGCAGGTCTGTCTGCCTTTCAGGTAGCTTTTTTTGTTCAGTATATTTTGGAGGAAGTGTGGGAGGAGGGAGAGATGCTGCTGCTGCATGTTCAATGCAAAGTGCTTGTCTGTGATAGGCTGAGGGGACGTGGATACTCTGCCTATATATGCTGGCAACTGCATCCTCTGCGCTCTATAGCTGCCACAGAGGAGCAAGGAAAGACAGTGAGAAAGACAGAAGAGAAGAAAAAACCTTACCAACTCGCTGTAAGTAGCATACTTTGACCTTAAAGCTTTGTAGTTTTTGAATTCAAGTGGGTGCATTTGGATTAATGCAACAATTGGTTACTTAGAGTGGGAGCTTGGCTAATAAACAGACAGCCTGTGTTGCTTTAGGGATAATCTGAGGTACTCAGAAAGCATTTCTTTTTAACCTAAGTTTGCACAATGTAGTGTGCACCTGTCATTTTGTGTTTGCTTGTTTTTATGTATGATGTATGTCAGCTATAACTATTTATGTACATTTATGCAGAATCCTATATATCCAAAAGTTTATATCTTGACTTTCCAAGTGTAACAGTTCTGAATAACCAAGCAGACCCTGAGAAATTCTCTGCCAAATATTCTGAATAATAAGTTTTTCAAGATAAATTCAGTGCAGGACTTTTTAGGGTGAGATTTTCCTCAGAAATAACCCTTTCCCATCACTATAATAAGACCTCAGAAGGGAAAATTACTAAGTTTGCAGACTCTGTGCCAGTGATAGCAATTAATAAAACCAGCAACTTCTAAATGGAAAACAAAATTTTTAAATGAAATGTAGGGCCTGTAACATGCATACCTAATTCATAGAATCATAAATGGTTAGGGTTGGAAAGGACCTTAAGATCATATAGTTCCAGTTCTTGGCTTGTGCAAAGGTAGAAGTACAGAGTACAGAGTACAGATCCTTTTTACTCATGCTGAAATAAAATTCATCCTATAGTCTTTACTCAGGCGATACTATCGCCAACAGTAAAGTTTAGTTTAACAGTAGCAACAGCTGCAAAAACCTTCAATAGCAGAAAGGTTCAATAGCAGGAAGTCCTCATGGCTTCAGTGGTGTCACTGTAGCACCACAAGCCTCTAAATTACATTATATTCTGCAACAATCAGTTGGCATTATAGAAAGTGCACTTGTCTCATTTATTGGAAAGATGTATAGTTATTACTTTTTTGAGCCAATGCAGCTCTCAGTTTAAGGTGCTATTAATGGCTTTGTGCATTTTTCCTTCTGCATTTAATAATAGGAGCTGCTAAAAGATTTTATTATGTTAGCTGTTTTTTATTTTACTTTGATGAACTGGAGAACAGGCACTCATAAAATTATAATACGTCAAATACACTTATCTCCACAGTTGTTCTTTTTCCTTTTGTTCGTCCTCATAACAAATTTCCTTGTAGCATTTAGATATCTTTTACATTTATATTTATTTAATACAAATAACAAATTCTAAAATTATAGAAAATACTTTTTAACAAAAATAATAAGCTGAACATTACCTGCATAATGTTACACCTATAAATGTATTTGATACTTAAATGTGCTTAAACTGTTTATTTGTATGGTTCAGTTCTGAATAAGGCAGAAAATGGTTTGCAAATGAATATTATACCGGATTTACAATCTAAAGACTTAACAACAGTTTTTAGTAACTTCATTAAAATAAAACGTTGCCATGTTCTAATTTCAGTGCTTTAAGGTAGGAGCAGTTTAAACAAAGCATCAGAGGACATGTTATCTGTGACAAAAATCCAGCAAAATTAAAGAGCAAAGGGACCTCAAAGATCGTCTAGTTCCCCACCACCACCATCAGCAGGGACAGCTTCCACTAGACCAGTTTGCTTCAAGCCTCGTCCAACCTGGTCCTGAACACTGCCAAGGATGGGGCAGTCACAGCTTCTGTGGGCAACCTGTGCCAGGGCCTCAGCACCCTCATCATGAAGAATTTCTTGCTACTATCTCATAAAAATCTACATGATTTCAGTTTAAGGCTATTCTCCATTGTTCTGTCACTACATGCCCTTGTAAAAAGTCCCTCTCCAGCACTCTTGTAGGATCCTTTTAAGTACTGGAATACTTGGGTTGGTATTCTTGGTAAAAGTGATTTTTATCAATCAGAGTGAGGCTGTCAGTGAATTTACAGTCTGTGCTTACAAACTGACAGAGGTTGAAAATTAGGGTGGGTGCCAGCTGAGAAGCTGTCCTCTCCCCAGCTGGTGTTCAGCTGGCAGATGTTGAATATGCTGAAATTCATACAGGAATTGTGGGATCCCTGAGAGCATGGAGTCTTTGTCAGTCTTTATGGGCCTTCAAGAAAGCAGACCACTATTAAATACTTTAGAGAAAGTCTCAGCTTTGCTGAAGTTTCCATTTAGTTATGGAAACTCAGCCTGCATTATTTTTCAGTTTAAATTGCTTCAACTTAAGTGAATATTTCAAGTACACACAGATTGTAACACTCAGCCCTTCAGGAAATATGATGCTCTCAAACCGTTTTCATTTTAGACCCTAGACGCTGAGTTATCTGAGGTATTTTGCTTCTTAGAAAATCACATTCTATATTTTTAAAATATACCAGCATAGAGGGAAGGTCTCTCTCTATTCATTGTATTGTTGCATTGTACATTCATGTGAGAGGTAGAAGAGAGAAATATTATGTACTGTTTAGAGAGGTGATGTAATTTGAATTTTTAGAGTACTAACTGGTAATCATTATATTTGTCAGATATTCAGTCTGTTGGATGTGGCTTCCCTGGCAAGTAATACTTTCAATCAGATGAAGTGAGATCTATAATGAAGAGCTGAGGAATAAAAATAGGGATGAGAGTGTCTTGTCACTCACAGAAGAATGGATATAAAACAGGAGGTGAAAAGGAAAAGTTGAATGACCACTGTGTTCCTGTGTCTGCCTTCACAGTTCCCAGTGAGATATGTGTGTTGCAGTAAGTAAGGAATTTTCAGTCAAGGACTTTTAGGAAAGATAATGCCTAGGTACATAAAAATAGGTAGGCAGGTAGGTAGGTAGGTAGATAGATAAATAGATAGATAGACAGACAGACAGATGTTTAGCTAGATCTCAATTTCTCTTTATTGTCTTCAGGAGAAAGAAGAATGAAATACTTCATCTCAGAGTGAAGCAGATTGATGTATTTCACTGGATCAAACTGAAGTGAAAATTCATTAGAGGTTAACTAGATACCAGTTTATATCAATTTACAACACTGCAGTGACTATGGCAGATTTGTGATGGGTGGTTCATCCTCCCATTCTTTATGTTTAAGCTTCCTAATTCAATTACTTCTCCCATGCAAAACAGTGGGTTTCCCCTGTAATTTAATTCTTCATCCTGAATTTTGAGGATACTATTGAAGCAGTGATTTATGGCAGAAGTAGTGCAGCCAAAACAATGTTAGGATGAGCTAGGGGACTTCCATTTCTTAGGAAGACCTATAGTCAGCACATAACAAATAAGATCTCAGTGATTATCTAAAATGTGTATTTTGTCAAATTGAGTTGACAGTTTTCAATACCATGGTCATAGGCTGAATCCACAGAATGTGTATCTGATGTTTAGATCTAAATTTTGTTTGCTTATCCTGATATCCAAAAAGAACTTCGTCCAACTGCTAATAATAAAAATGACAAAAAATTATATCAGCATACTATATAGGAACAGGATAATGCAGGTATTACTTGGAATAGAAAGGATTTCAGATCCAAAAAGATCTCAGTGGTAGAAAAATGGCCGCAATCTATATAATGTAGTATCTATGTTGTAGTGATATGATAAAGTAAATTTATTTTTGTCTGTGTGTTTGTGAGCTTACACATGATGCTATTTATGCCATTTGATTTATATTTCAGGAAAAAGACCAAGCGATCCACAGGAGCTTGTGTCCTATGTTTGATTGATAAAAAGTAAAGCTAAACAGTAGTATAGGGATGCTCTTGACATCATACTTACAGTTCATTGGATACACAGATACTGAATAAGATATTCAGCTGAACTGGTCCATGTGTAAAAGTCTGTAGGAATAACTGTAACTCAGTGGTGAGCAACAGTAGTGCTAGAAACACCAAATTAGTAGGAGTTCTGAGTCAGTTCTGTCTCAGGCAACTCCCACTAATTTGGCAGTCATGGGTTAAATTCTTATTTTCACAGCTTTCATCTCTGAAACCAGAGGAAAAAATAACAGATTACCACATCCAAGTTCTTCAGAGCATGCTATAGCAATGAACTGATGAATGAAGTAGCATAAAAGAAATAATGACAGCATAAGTTAAGGGTTAAGTTAGAGATATTTTGAAAAAGAAATGAAACAGTATGATACTTAGACTTATTCTGGCAAAATCTTAAGTAAAGAGTGGAGCCTTGGGCTGTGATTAGCTTGCTGTCACAGCAGCTAATCACAGCATATTGGTCACTGCAGTTCATGCTGACTTATTTAGAAAGTTTATTACAATTTTGAACTGCCATCAAAAATATATTAAATGAAAATGCACATAAGATATGGGGGGTGTTGAAGAAATGGAATAATCCTGACTGTAACCCTGATTGTAAAGGAGAAGAAAAAAAATTGCTTGCTTAAACACAGGCTTTGAAAGGGGAGATGACAGACAAAACTGCCCACCAGAATCCTCTGAGGATGGTAATGACTACTGATTATGTGTTTTCAGCAACTTAGTAGCAAGATCTGAGAAAGATCCTAATTCCCCTTTGAGAAATTCATAGAGCGAGCCAATTAACACTGACATGATAGTTAAAGAGAGTAATATAACTCTAACAAAATAGCAAAAATAACAGCTATTCTCGGTGGGGGGTGTGGGGTGGGGTGGGGAGTGGGGGGTGGAGGCTAGAAATCCCTACTGTTCGGATCCTTGCTTTCCCAACTGGTTCATGACCTACAAGCAGCACCCTGCCTTTTTAAATAGCAGCAGCAGCTGCTCCACACAAATCCCAGGTCCTCTATTTGTAGCAGCAGATGTGCCTCTAGATTGGTGTTTATCAATGATGTCTTTCTTTTGTAATGTAACAGTACTAATTCAAATATAATAAAGACCCCAGAAGGGTCTCTCTTTTCTCAAAATGATGACCGTGGTTATAAATCCTTAGCACAAGTAACTGATATATAAGAAATTGTCTCTTAATTACCTAATATTCACCTTGTATTTAATATAATTATTTCCTTACAAAGTGAAGATCTGAAGGTATGTGAACTAGGTAGTAACTGTTTACACTAGCAGCGAATATCCTTACTTTACTTGCCAATTTTCTTACTAGATCACCAGGAACATTATCACTCACTCTGAGTTTATAAAGACTCTTGGACTTTTTTCAGGCACTGTTGTCTCAACCTTGTATTTACTGAGCACTCAAAATGCACAGCCACATACAGTAAAAAAGTTGGGCATGCCAGGATGGCAGGAGCAGGCACTGTAGCAACATGAATTATGTTTACACGGTACTTTGCAGGCAAACTTCAGCTCATCTGAGCTGAGCCATATATCACCTTGGGTGTGCTTACACAGTCTCTGCCTAGCTTAAAGCACCCTGCCCAACATCTTGTAAATAGGGACAGCCCCAGAGAGCTTTCTCATATCCTACAAAATACAGCACAGATCAAGTCTAAGTGAATTCTAGTAGAAACCTTCATATGAAGTAAGGTTTTGTAAATGACACAGTATGTGCATTTACAGTGAAAGAGTGAAGAAGCTAAATCTTGAGGCAAGACAGGAGGTAAGAAGAAGATAAAATAGCAGGGCAGCAAAATGGATCACTGTGATAACTGTGATTATTATAGCTCGTTATTATAGATTATTTTAGGGACAAACAGCATGCTGTTTTCTTAAACCTCTTCTTAATGTGCCACATAACAGTGCCACATCCTTGTGTCAACCAACAGCAGTAAGAATTAAGTCTGTGATTTCTGAATCTTCACTGATGTGCCTTTACTGCTTTCCTGTGCTAAAGATACAGCCTGTCTGTATTAAGATAATCTACATTGTGACTTAGGCATCAAAGATTTAACAGTGTGATTTACTTCTATACAATGTTCAGCTAATATTGGAGTGGAGCAGAATGTAATACTGTATGGATATTGGCCTAACATGCAGAAATGAGAGCATATGGTCTTTTCAGAAAGGCCATATGAGTCATGCTATAAATCTGAGTAACAGGTTTAAAGCTAGTAAAATTTTCTTTCAAAAGTGAATTTTTCCTTTTCTTTTTATTTATTTTTTTTTTTTTAGGGTTTTTCTGATAAGAAGTCCTAAACTCTGATACCCATGGATGCTGCAGAGTTCCGCAAGAGAGGGAAGGAGATGGTGGACTATATTGCAGATTACCTGGAGAAGATAGATGAAAGACAAGTCTTCCCAGATGTGGAACCAGGATATCTAAGGCCCCTCATTGCGGACTGTGCGCCCCAGAATCCTGAGACCTTTGAGGATGTCTTTAAAGACATTGAGAAGATCATTATGCCAGGGGTAAGAAAAATGGATCTGTAGTGTAATGTTCGATACTGCATGTAGGTTTTCAAAGCCTTTAAGGAAAGTGTGAATTGAAGGCTGTGCAGCTAGACCTTACGAACTTAAGTATCTACACTGATTAGCTTTAGAAGGCAGGATTCTGCTTTGTATCCCTAGTTAAATATGACCTAACACTTTACACAACAAATGTTTTCTGTTCTTGCTAAAAATAATCAAATCATTATTTTGCTTCATGCAAGGATTGCTTTTGGAAATAATCCCCTTTCATCCCCTTGAACTAGTTAAGGCAAAGCTTCATAACTTTCATGTGATATTTTTGCTACTTGCAAAGTACAATAAATATTTTATAAAATGCTTTTTTTATTAGTCTGCTGTGCCTAAAGTGTTCCTTCAAGCTGATCTTTAAATGTTAAAATTCTCTTAGGAGTTTCCCTTTTATTACAGCGCTGACTAGAAAGGATTCTTCTCGATACTTGTTCTGTTGACTTACTCTCCTAAATGTCAACTTTTAGTAGCTTTTAAGGCAGATGGCCACTACCTAAATATTAGTCCTTGGATAGATCAGTGTTGGACAGACAATGCAGAACAAAGTATCTAGCATTTGTCCAGTTTTGAATCTTTCTTGGTTTTCCACTCCTGGTATACCTTCTTTATTTTAAATATATCCTTGTCTTTTAGGGCCTCTAAGTAGCTTCAAGAGGACAGGATTATTAGTAAACGTTAAAGAGGAATCCCTCTTTTGGATCTCTGCAATAACCATTTTGCATTGCTTCTCTGGATACAGTTAGGTGATGTGGTTGCAATGTGACTCGACCCACTGCTTTGCAAATGTGTTTAGTCAGTGTTCTATAATACCAATTCCTTTTCATTGACCAATGTAAATATTTGATACTCAATATGACTTTATCTTGTTTCCCTTGGAGCCAATGCTGCTGTCCTTTCACAGGTAAAAGCTCCACTGAAATCAATGAAAATCTTTCCACTTTTCTCAAAGATTTTTGGATGAAGTCTTAAATCTGACAGAGTTAATTAGACAAGAGAATTATGTCCAACACATGCAAATACTTCCATTGCTGCTCATAGATACGATTGCCTTTTCTTTTTCGTTGGATGAAAACACTAAACGATTATTTTGTCTGTGGAGTAGAACAGAAAAAACTTTGCTTTAAACACATAAGAACATTAAATAAAATAATATCAAATTAAAAAAGAAGATATGAGTCATATGAGAATAGAAAGTGAGACATCAAATTCCAATTACATCATCAGCGTGTCATGTGTCGTCTTAATTAAATTATCTTTTTCTTGATATTTACATGCCCTGCAAGTAAATTTACTTTTACAAGGTAATACATGCTGAAGAAGAAATGTTCTTTACAAAACTTTTCTCTGGTGTGAAATGTTAGTGTTTTTGACATGAAGAGCACAAGTACATAATTACAAAAATACGTAAACCCCTGTTCTTATAGTAACTCTGATTCTGCCTATGTTGTTTATACTCAATACCGAAGACTGACATGAGCTTGGAATCATAAAGTCATAGTAGAGTAGAGGTTGGATGGCACCTCTAGAGATCATTTATTCCACCCCCCTTGCTTAAAGCAGGGTCAGTTAGAGCAGGTTGCTTGGGACCATGTCCAATTGGGCATTACATATTTCCAAGGATGAAGTCTTCACAATGGCTCTCTTGGGTCTTAAAATCCAAATCCCTCAACACTCAGGTTGCTTGGGTGCTTCACTACACACAGCTGTGCTCCCAGCCCATCTGCAACCAGGGCACTGAACCTTTTCTGTAGTTGCAGACCTGCAGGTGGAGCAGAAGCCTTCCTCCTAGTGTCAGTAGTTGCAAGTTTCTGCTCTTCACCAAGGCGGGACTCCATTCCCCAATGCAGTAAGTAGAGACTCTGACTGCTCCTCCTTTGGTATGTTCTGGGGTTCAGGCTCTTGTATCTGAGATACCTTGAGCAATGTCTTGGGAAGATCCACTCAATCTCTCTTTTGTCATTTCTGATACTGCACAATCAGCAGTATAAGGCTTCATTACGTTGGATAAACCAGACCCTCCACTAGTGCATACCTCCTGCAGGCTAAGAGACCATCTTGCACTGCCCCAACCTTGGCAAGAGGCCTCATCATCCCTGCAATGCCAGGCCTGTAGAGCTGCATACTCCCTCAGGAATTTAGTCTGGGTTGAGACCCATGATGTGCCAGGGGTAGCTGTTCAGTTGCTGCTGGGGACTGTGCCTTATGGAGCGTCACAACCACTGCAGGGCTCACATACACTAGTCTTAGTAGTGTTTCTGGACCTCTTCTCTGCATAGTGCTGCGCAAGCTGCTTCTTCTGTTGGCTGTGTTCACAGAAACTGAAGTGTGAAAATGATAGTGCTGTACAAACACATGGTGGCAGGGAGCATAGGAAGAATTTAACATAAGACTTACTCACATTTGGTTTAGAGACTTCTAAAATTGTTTGTAATTTGTTTTAGGGACTTTTGAAATTGGCTATAGGGACAACCTACCCCCATTGTATTTTCCCTTAATCTTCTTCCCATCTTTTTCCTGACAAGACTAACATTTTTTAAGTACATCTAGTGTTTTTCAGCTATAGTGATTTTCTAGTGTTTCGCCAGGGAATGTCTTATTTCCGTTTTACAAATGAGCAACTGAGCTTCTTCAAACAGAATAAATAACACAACAGAGGTCATAGAACCTTGTTTTGCTATATGCTATCAGTGGCCCATAAATGATTCTTGTTTCCTTCATGCTGATATCTTTACTGTGTTACTTGTGTTCAGGTATTTACCACATTAGATGATTGAAAACATGAATGTGGTGTTCCTTCAGAGGAGCAAGGATCAATTAATTGTGTAAAGCAATGATGCAGTACCCACTGCTGTTTTTACCATATAGGAGAACAAGTATTCATGTGCGGTAAAACTTCTCTATGGAGAGTTCTTGTGAAATTGGATGTAGGCCTTCAAAGGGCAGTCCACTAAATGGTAATGACCATAATGGTGCCAAGTTCCTAATATGAACACAGGGACTGAGGGAACAACTGCTGAACTCTGATCTCCACATCAGGAAGCCAAGGTGGAAAGGATTTACATACAAAAATATCAGTGGGAGTCACCTTTCTCTCTCAGGCTTGCTTTGTTCTCATGAGATATATGTCCTTTTTTAGAGTCAAAAATTATCAAGTTTAGTTGTAACTGCAAGTAGCAGTTACGAAGATGCTAATTTTCCTCACATTGGATCCATTAATCTATGAACTCTCAGATAAAGTACCCAATTCTTAGTGTGTGGTAAAGGAAGACTTTTGCTTAGACTAAGCAAGCCACAGAAAGAAAGACATCCTTGGACAAAATCTAGGCAGTGAAAAGTCTCTGAGAGGCATTAGAGTGGTAATTACTGAAATCAAGACACTTGTGTATCACTGTTTATCAGCAGAGGGCTGAAAAAACAAGCATCAATTATATCACACTCTTTGCAATATTTGACTAAGTGTGTCTGTTCCAACATGGCAAACGAAATGAATTATACAGCTGCTTCAAGAGAAGGGGGAAGGGGAGGCAGGAGGAAGAACTGCAGCTGCACTTGCCCTCGGGCTTTTGGCTTTTTTGCTCTGTGTGAGTGGTGCAACTGAAATCTGCTGTGTTTCATCAAACAAATGGCTCCCAGCAAGTAGGCAGTTTAACTTGATTAACCCAAGATGAATGTCACAAGTCTTACAGATCACAAAGGATTAGAGCTGGGGAGATGAACAGTGGCAGCCCTGGCTCTTTGTGGACGTCAGTGAAAGTCTGTGCATGTGGGTCCTATCAGGGACCACTGTTTATTGGGTATTTTTAAATCTGTTGTTTTCCTGTGAAAAGCCAAGTCCCATCCCATTTTTTATTCTGATTTGTGAAGGTAGGTGTTTGCCACAAGTGCTCTAAAACTTTGTTACAGCAAAGAGAGAGATCCTGACCAGGTAAGAGATACAGCTAAAAATGTTCACAGTGGCTTGTCTTTGGATACCTGATTTGAGAAGGTTTGGATCCAGTGACCAGTTGTGGTTTAATCCCAGCTGACAACTCAGTTTGCTAACTCCCACCCCTCCCTCCTCCATGGCATGGGTAGGAGAACTGGAAAAAAGGTATAACCTGTGGGTTGATATAGAAACAGTCTAATAATTGTAATGAAGTAAAATATAATAATACTGGTAATAATAATAGTCATCATAATTATAATGAAAAGGAAGATAACAAAAAGAAAGAATAAAACTCAAGAAAAACAAGTGATGCACAATACGGTTGATCACCACCGATGCAGCAATCCGCCACTCGCAGGTCCCAGTTTCTATACTGCGCATGATGTGCTGTGGTATGGAATACCCCCTTTGGCTAGTTTGGGTCAGGTGTCCTGTCTCTGCTTCCTCCTGGCTTCTTGTGCCCCTCCTCACTGGCAGAGCATGAGAGACTGAAAAGTCCTTGATCAGGGTAAGCACTTCTGAGCAACAACTGAAACATCAGTGTGTTATCAGCTTTGTTCTCAGACTAAAGCCAAAGCACAGCACTGCACCAGCTACTAGGAAGAAAATTAACTCTATCCCAGCTGAAACCAGGACGCCAGAAAAACAGGAATCTTGAACATACACCTGTAGGACTAGTTTAGACTGTGGAAAATTGTAGTGGATTGGGGCTGTTTTCATATGAAAGAGATAGGGGCATCTGAAATGTTATATATGGTATACTACAGCAGAGAAAGTGATATCTGATTCATTGTATATACAAGAGTTAAGGCAGTTTCCCTTAGCATGGAGCATGCCCCTTAAAGAAGAGCTGTTTGTTGGTATGAAGAAGGCTAGGCGAGGAAATAAATGGATATTTGCAGTATGTAGAGTTAGCTCTAGAACTAGAAACCTTATCACAGACTGAGAGAAAGAGGAGTGTGAAAGGTAAGATTGATCAGAGGTGGGAATGCAGAACAAAACAGGAAGGAAAGCCGGAGCTCAGGCAAGAGATAATGTATGTTCTTATCCTACTCGATTTAGAACTCCAGTATTAAAAAGAAAAGAACACAAAATGGCATAAGAAAAGGCTTAGCTTCAATAACTCGGCAGCCTCTGGATTTCCAAACAAAGAAAGATCTTACACACGTTCTGCTGAATTCTTGCTTATAGTCCATCTAATCCTCTAGAAGCATTTTTTTCTAAAATTTGCCTTTTATCTTGAATGTGAAAGCTGGTTTTGCCAGACATATCACATCACATTACATTATTTTCACTGCACATTGCAGTGTGGCAGTACATTTCCCATTTTCAAATTTTATTAGATTGGAGATGTGGAGCACTATCAAGTATCTCATAGATCCTTAAAATTGCATAGATCTTGCATATGATAATTCTAAATATTGCTGCTATTTGTGCTGTTATTGTGCTCTCATATTAGAACATATAAAGAGGAATTGTATATAAATCACAACTTGTTACAAAGAGATAATAGTTTAATTTTCTACAGAAGATACTGAATACTGGAACAGATTGTTTCATTCTGTGGTAAGGAGCTGTCTGGCCAGATTCAGTACCTGAATTTTACCAAGTAACTCCAGAGTTATTTGGAGAAGAGAGTGGGCAAGAAGGTTCTGTGGACCTCTGCTGCCCTGAACTTGCTAAGTCAGTTGCATGTCATCGAGATGAAAGAAAAAAGTATCAGTGAGTCCCTGAAAGCAGAGGCTCAAGAACAGTGCCCTGCACAGAAAGTCATGGTGTCACTGCTCATGCAAGTCTTGTCTTCTAGGCAGACAAACAGAGAACTCTGGTTTTGGAACTGCTGGGAGGTGGGACAAGAACTAATTTTTTCTGATTTGAGTAAAGATAGATACAAAATAAAGAAAAAACAAAGAAAGCTATTCTAAAAAATGTAACACTAAAAAGCGTTAGAGTCAGGTACTCAAGAACTGTTGACTGGCCCCAACCTCTAATATTTTCTGATTTTGTGACAATTTGTTTCTGCTTCCTGCATTAGCTAAAAATGACTACTTTTCCCTTAATACAGGTGACTCACTGGCACAGCCCGTACTTTTTTGCCTACTTCCCTGCAGCCTCTTCCTTCCCAGCTCTTCTTGCAGATATGTTGTGTGGTGGAATAGGATGTGTGGGCTTCTCTTGGGTAAGTTTACTGGGGTATGTACTGCTATGTGGTAATAGTGTGTCACCTTGCCAAGATTTGAGGCATTTCAGTATCATTCTTCAATGAAAGTATTGATTAATAGCAGTGAAGTCACAGGACTATTTTTATAGGTGAATTCCTTGGCTAATCAAGTATTTTCACATAGCCTATATGACTCAAGGAATAAAAGGCTATTTCCTCATAGAAGTTTTGCTCTTGAAAGATCACCAGCATTTAGGATCAGTGGTAGCAGTGCAAACTTACTGGTAATTCATTGAGTGGTATGGCTGTTGCCTATCACCCGGTGTTGTCACTCATCAGCTGGATTAGTAGAAAATCGTATTAAAAAAACCCTACATTCATATAAGATAGGCTCTTCTCAAGAGGTTGTTACTTGATGTCAAAAAAAGCCCAAACCCAAGATGCAATTTCTAGCTTTGACATTTGATAGTCACGATTCTATATGAGGCCCAGTTTGACATTTTTTTTAGTAAGTGTTAGAAAAAACATACACAGAATGGTCTTCAGATCTCTAATGTGGCTGGTGAAGTTAGTCAGTCTTCCTAAAAGACAGAAAGAGTTATTCTTACTCTGGCAGGTCCTATTTCTCTTCATGATCTAGCGAGGTTATTTCCTCTGTTCTATTTTTCAACCCAGGCTGCAAGTCCAGCTTGCACAGAGCTGGAGACTGTCATGCTGGATTGGCTAGGGAAGATGATTAATTTGCCTGAAGAGTTTTTAGCAGGGAAGGATGGTCACGGTGGAGGAGTCATTCAGGTAAGAGGGGATTTGAAGAAAGAAATTGGGCTGAGTTTGTGGACTCTTTGATTTTGTAAACCCATCACACCAAAATGCTGCTAAAGGAATATTAAAGTGAAATGAAGAGCTGCTTAAAATTTCAACTTAAATGATTCTATCAGTAGATAACACGATTTTCAGATTACACTGCAGTATCCAAAATAGAACAATCCCCCCCGACTTTGATGTTAACTGCTTAATGAAAGCCTGAATTAACAATTAATACAATGTCTGAACAGAGTATCTGTTAGATAATGAATATATCATCAATGGGCAAACTTGCATGCATAATAAAGCTATGTTGTTTGACAGCCATGGTTCACTAGCACATTGTCTTTCTGCAAATGCAGGCTGTGGTCACAGCTATTAATCTAACTAAAATAGATCTCTACTATGAAAAAGACTGAATTTTAAATAGTTGTTCTGTGCTCCTTTGATAATCTCTGGAGTCTGGTCATTGGAAGCCAGGCAGGGCACAATCCATTTTATCTTAAGATAGGCTTCAAAAATACATCTGAATTACACGCTAGAAGTGGGGGCTTCTTTCTTTGATCTCAGCTGCAAATGCCTATAGCATATTCCAATTAGTTCTTCCCAACATCTTCCCAGGGAAGTATGAATTTAACTCAAGTGCTGTGTTTCTCCTAGGCAGAGCTGCAATATTTCCAGCATAGCTCTTTACTCATCTGCTTGCTCTCTTAGGATCTTTATTATTACGATGACTGGGGAGGGGGTTTTGTTCAAGAAATCAAGCTTTTGTCATGCATCTCAGCAGTATTTATTTTGTACCAGTGAAAGCAAGCAATTATGCCTG
>NW_009914959.1:32538-46221 GCF_000696875.1 Nestor notabilis | reverse complement strand
CAGCAGGAAATATTGCCCTTCCAGGCTGACAATGCTGGATTGCTCATAATTTTCATCAGAAACCAGTCAGTTTCAAGAACTGAAAGCGGGCTCTGTGTTCCTGCTTACGATGAAGTCATTTGTGCTGCAGATCTTCTTGTCTTGCTCTTGAAACAATAATGGTACAAATAAGAGAGCGTGAGGCAAAGACAACATGAGCGTGTGAAAGTGCCAGTCATTCTCTTGGTAAATACCAAGTAATTATTGTGGTATTGGGTAAAACAGCCTGTGAAAATTGGCTCTTAATTGCATTTGAAAGTCTATGTCAATATGAAGCACTTTGTTGTTGTGTGCAGGATGACACTTGAAAATGGCAAAAGATGAAAGAAAATTTCAGTTCAGAGCTCTGGTGGACATGAACATCAGCTCTTGCTGATATTTCTTCCGCCTCTTGAGCATGCTTGCCATGGCAACCTTTGTTTGCTTGCGGTAAAAGGAAAGGTATCATCATCCTTCACCAAATGCAGAATAAAGCATTCAAGAGGAGAAAAAAACAGCTTTTAAAAATAAGCGAGAAAGCAACTTTCTTCCTGAAGCTTGTATCCTGCTGTTCATTCTAGATAAACTGCTGAAAAGTGTACCTACTTTGAATTTTAAAGAGTTCTTGCTCTGCAAAGAAAAATTATTTTAAGGGTGAAACAAAATGAGATTCAGCCTATCTTTGGCCTGGCAAGGAACACTGATGATTTATCTTTCTTGTAAGTTAGCCAAGTAGTTCAAGAACCAAGTTGTTTTTCCTCAAAAATATTTAGCACAAGATTGATGCCAGGTGAATAGAGCTGTAACAATCCATGTTCTGTAAACACTGTATGCTTCAGTATAAAAAAGGTGACTTACGGAAACCGAGGCAAGGTGAAAAAGCCTATGTCTATCATGAGACATCCAAAAACTTTACCAAGCTGCTGGATTCAGGTGCCTTTAGGCTATGTCCCAGCTGTATATCAGGAGGCAAGATTCAGCAGGGCAACACACCCTTTCCTTTTCATCCTTCTATGTAAAGAAATTCATACAAGAACTGTTGTATACACTGACTAAACACCAGCATGGATGAGCAGCCAGGATGCCAGGGCATCTTGTGGCACTCCTCAGAAGGCTGAGGCTATTCTTGAGCCTAAGTGATTTGCCTGCCCACCCAGGTAGTCTCCAGAATAGTGGGGGCTTAAATTTCCAGATCTCAAATTAATGCCTGAACCTTTGGAATTTCCTACAGCCATTTTCTTTTATACATTTGTGTGCATTTCTTTAATGTGGATATTCCTTACATGCCCTGGAAAGACAATAGCGATTTTACAGGGCCTTATCATTACCAAATGTATCTTATTACAAGTAATAGTGTTATTGCCCACACACTAAATGCATGTGTGCTAGAGCTAACTTTATTGTGAAGAACCCAGGTTTAGAAAGATTACTTCCAGTGACATGCTTGATGTGAGTTCTTGCACGCAGGCTTTGTGTTGCCCAACTTCATTATGGGGACAGACAGCTTACCTGAAACACTGTATGAACATCACAGTAAGGTGCAGTGGTTTGCATAAATGGAAAGTATTCTCACCTGCTGAATTTCTGGAAATGGTATTTCAGACAACATTGTCTGATAGTATGCTTAGACTATTAGATTATATACTGCTTGTAAAAAAAAAAAAAATCAGGAAAGAAACCAGTTTATCAGAAAATAAGTGATGTTCTTGGCTGAAACATTCTTTGGATTTGCTGGACATCCAGGACCAGAGTCGTCATATTCTAGCTCACAGGGCTGTTGGGAGCACAGGTATTTTTTTTCCACTGTTACTTAGATATTGTGCTGAGCATGGCAGAAATAGTTTTGATAACAGAGACATGATGACAAAGTTTCTTATCAGGAAAATTAAATTCTGTTGAGATGTTGCCATGTATATAAAGTGGTTTTGTCTTATATAAATAACTCAGCTAACTTCAGTATTAAGAGAAAGACTGAGCTCATTGGGATCATTCTTATGTACGAAATTGTAAGATCAGGCACACCTCCAGGGAAGAAATAAAACTTTCCAAACATTTAAACATTTGTTGTAATTATTAAGTATACACAAGTCTTCAACAGAGGAAGCATAGAATTTTGTACAGGATAAGAAACATCACCCCAAAATTAGCTTGTTGTCACTGGGGATATTTCTGAAATATACTTATAAATACAAGCAACTGTATTCATTGCACTGTCATGTACTTGGCAGAGGAAGATTCACATGACAGTCGTTCAACATTGAAAGTACCTAAAAACAAAATCTTGTATATGGACATCCAAACCCACTGAAATTTATGAACATGTTTACAAACTGTTACTTGTAGTTTAAAGGAGCAGTTTAGAGCATGTTTCATCTGCCTGTTCTAGAGGAAAACCATTAAGAAAAATTGTGGGATCTTGTATTCTCTTGTGAAGTTTACAGATCAATTGATACAAAAATTCCTCTCTTTGTTGCTGCAGAGTATGCAATACACAATTTATACTCGTGGTTTGGGAGTCGAAACGCAATTTAGAAATAGTGTGTGACTGTTCGTTACATCTGTGTGGTTTCGATGAAGAAAACATGCATAACTAATACTTTGAAATGCAGTTAGCTGTATTGAATCACAAGTTTTTTGCTTTTTCAGTGTTTTTTCTCCTTTAGTATATTGCTTGATAAAAATAGGATGAACAGCCAGATTCTAGTGGAAGTTAAATTTACAGAAATCCAGCGTAGCAGAATTCAACAACTACTCTGCCATTGTCACTGGTGAACAAATGATTGGTGCCTGGTTGGAGAGCCTTTTGACATAGATTTAAGTCTGTGAGTCCAGCTTTCTAGTACTGAATTCAAGGCTGGTGCCTAAACTGAACAATTGGTAGAGATTAAAGAGAGCAGACAGAGGCATCGGGAAGGAGGAGACCAAGATCAAATGGAGATTCCTTCCTTGCTGTCACACATATTCTTAAAAAGCATGAGATCGTGCAGTTTCTCTTATGCAGTTTTTGTTAACCACTTTGCAGATTCATGCAGAAGAAAATGTTGCTTTTCTTCTTCCTGAATGTCTTCCTTTTGAACCTTCCTTGAATTTGTCCCATAGGGAAGTGCAAGTGAGGCCACCCTGATTTCATTGCTTGCTGCAAGAACAAAAACTATCAGACGAGTGCAGTCAGAAAAGCCTGAGCTAACAGAAGCAGACATCATGGGCAGGCTGGTGGCCTATGCTTCTGATCAGGTCAGTACCTCTCAAAACCATGGAAACATGTGGTCTGTACTTAACAATTCAGTCATCTCAATAGGCAGGTGAATTAAGTATAAACTCTTTGGACTGGTGACTATATGGTTTTGTGTGTCCGTGTGTGCACACATGGTTTTCCTCCTATATACACATGTGCGAACATACACACATACATCCTCCCCCTGTACACATGCAGAGTTGCAGATTGTCCTGGGTTCAGCTACAGCAGTCATTTTTTCTCCTTCTTAGTAGCTGGTGCAGTGCTGTGTTTTTGACTTTCAGTCTGGGAACAATGCTGATAACACCGATGTTTTTAGTTGTTGCTAAGTAATGTTTACTCTGACCAAGGACTTTCTCAGTCTCATGCTTTGCCAGAGAGGAGGGGAAGCCAGGAGGAAGCAGAGGCAGGACACCTGACCCAAACTGGCCAAAGGGGTATTCCATACCACAGCACGTCATGCCCAGTATAGAAACTGGGGGGAGTTACCCGGAAGGCCCAGATTGCTGCTCGGGTCGGGCTGGGTATCGGTCGGCGGGTGGTGAGCGGGTGTGTCCTTTTCCCTTGTTATTCCTCTTATCATTATTACTGGTAGCAGTAGTGGTTTGTATTATACCTTAGTTACTGGAGAGCTGTTATCTCAACTCGTGGGAGTTACATTCCTTCGATTCTCCTCCCCATCCCTCCGGGAGTGGGGGGAGGAAGGAAAAGGGGGGGGAGTGAGCGAGCGGCTGCGTGGTTCCAAGTTGCCGGCTGGGCTTGAACCACGACACAGATGTATGTGCGCACAGAAAACCTAGTTCATGAAGTAAATTGGTTATAGTACTCCAAGAAACCCGAAACATTATATCCTTTTTTTCTTTTTCTTTTTTTTTTTTTTTTTTAAGAAAAGAAAAACTCTGCTAAGATCTCCATGTATAAATCCAGCTAAGAAATCTTGTAAGAAAACAGAAAACATAATCCTTGATTTCTGACTGTGAGTGGTATTTAGCAGACTGAGTTAGGCTAAATTCTCAGCAGGCCAGGACCATGAGAGGCTTTTACTGTTAATGAAACCAAATTTTAATCTTGTGAGTTCTGCTGCTCCTACCCTTCTGAAACACTAATCCTACTGAAGGGCCAAGCAATGTTGTTTCTCTCAATAGCTGTGACATTTTCATATCTAAATGTCAATGAGATAGAAGAAACTTAGCACTTGATGTTTAGTTTAAAATCATAGGTGATTATGCAGAATAAAATGGCCACTTGTAGAATAAGAAGAGTCAGAACAAGAAAATACAAGGAAAGATAACTGTTTTTCAAAGGCACAAATGTATTTGTATTTTTTTTATTATTTTTTTTTTGTCTGGGACCCTAAGGCCTGTACTGTGCAGACCACCAGTCCCAGAGCTCAAACTCTGACTCAGTGATGCACAAAACCTTTTACTTGATTTTGGTTTTTGTCCCATGTAAGTGGCTGACCTGAAATAAGGTCTGACAGGCCTTACTACTTACTGAAGGTCAGAGGATCTTATGTTTACAGAAGGATTTGCCTTAAGATATTGCTGACCTTTCAAAGCAGATTGTTGCAGAGCTCACAGGTCCTTCTGCATTAAGAACAGACCTGTGTGACTCACAGGCAATAATCCACAGAAGAAAGTAAACCTAAGCCATTCTGTGGGAGAGAAAGCCATGCACTGACAGAGTGTGATACTGCAAGAAAGCATTAGGAGGGATGTAAAAAGGTGGCTAGTAAGGAGGCCCAGAGCAGAAAGCTAAATTCAGATCTTATATATCTCACTAGGCATTTTTGGAAAATCTTTATCCCATTGAAATAATTTTGCTTTGTGTTAATGAGTACAGAGCAGGACTGGCAACAAGGCTTTCCCCAGTAACTACTTTGGGGGCTGGAGACAACAGAAGAGAATTCTCTTCTAGGGCTATCCTGGGCTATCTCTGCCTGGGCTATACTGGCTGACGTTCCTCTTGCAAGGGACACTGAAACCTTGGGATCTCAGAGGAGTATCTAGCTACCCCTATTACCATTTTGGAAAGTTGAGGAAGTAACTCAGATATTCTGACTGGCTGACAGCCTCAGTGTATTGTTATAGTTTGCTTATTTGCAATTCGTGTATAAATCAGTTATAAAATAGCTCTTTCCATTGTACACTTGACCCAAGTATGGTATTGCTATGGTACATACAATTTTTTCCACCTCAAAATTTATATTTCGAGTCTAGACTTCCACGTTTTCTCAAGTTGTTGCCTGATTAGTTTACCAAAGTACTTTGACAAGAGGCACTGCTGAGATGTAAGCTGATAGTAAATCTGCTTTGTCATTCCTGGGGAATATGAAGTCGAAAGCCAAAAACTTGTATGTTCATCTGATCTTGTTCAACCTGTGCTTATCTTAATCTTTTCTGTGATTATATGCTAAATTAGAATAGAATTAGTCAGTGCTTTTCTAGGCATTAGCAAGAACTAACAAGAGTAGGAAGCAGATTAGGAATGAGAATAGTCACAATATGAAAAGGTGAGGAATTATTCAAATTAATGACAATTAGTGAAATTGTAGAAGATGGAAGGTAAAACAGCTTTATTGGGGGGTTAGTCATGCTCTAAAGGAGAATATTTTGTGGCTAAAGCTATTATTTTACTTTACAAATTTATAAGATTTTTTTAGTGATACCTTTGATTTTATTTACTAAGATGTGCTTTATGTTCTAGAAATACTATTTATGGACAATTCAGGTCAAGTGGGTTATAAATAAAATAAAGTATTGGGAATGATCCTTAATTGCCTATCAAAATGAATGAACGATTGAACCATGACTTAGTCAGTGTGTAATCTGAAAATAAAAAGATAACCACGTAAGAAAATATCTCAGCCTGTACATACTTTAACAAGGAGTTAACTTTTTAGAGTTCAGCAAAGCTGTATGCCATAAAAATATGATAGTAAGCAACTGAATCATTATAAGGCAAGCTGATTATTTGCATGTCTTTTGGTTGATTTAGAGCCAAATCCCGAAGCTCTTAATCACTCCTACCTAACTGTGAACATGTTAATTAAAACTCTCTCTAAGGTTAATTGAACTCTTGTCTGAATGATGCCATGGCAATAGTCTCAAGAATACTTCAAGGTTTCCATTAGTGCATTTTGTGTGTGTGTATGTATATATATGTATGTGTGTCCATATGTCTGTCGGTCTGTATGAAAGAGGGAGAGGTATGTGTCTGTTACATACCAGCAATAGTCCCAGGATCTCAAGTACTGCTTTACTTGAAAGAAATTATTATTTTGTTTTTAAAGTCAAATTAACTTCTTACATTCCAATAAAAAGTACCTATCTTAAAATTTGCCCATTTCCTTGTAGGCTCATTCATCAGTGGAAAGGGCTGCACTAATTGGTGGTGTGAAGATTAAAAATGTTTCTTCAGATGATACATTCAGTGTTTGTGGTTCAGCCCTAAAGAAAGTTTTGGATGAAGACAAAGCTTCTGGTCTTATCCCATTCTTTGTGAGTACTGGATTTAATTAATCAGTGGATTTATTGCTTCTGATAAGCTATTTTTGACAAGGGTAGATGACCTCATCCCTAACAGAGAGATCAATAGACACCCTAGCTAGAATACTAGGACAGGTTCCATGAGTGTTTTACACGCACCTTTTTGTGTAGGAAGAACAACTAATTTGAGCAACTGGTTTTACTTCTCAGCAAAAAGGATGTTTTAAAAGGACTTGAAGATATATTAGACAGCTGAATAAGTGCAGGCGAATTTTTGCAGTTGCAGTGTTATAATCTCCTAACACTTGAATTCTGAACTGCCATTTTTAAAAGGTTATACCTTTATTTTTCAGGTTCTAACTTACCCATAGATAAGTTTAAAAGCAAGAAATTAAATGATGGTATCTCACACTTGAATATTTTCAAGAAACAGTAGTTTCCCCTCCTCACTACTGTAGCAAAGAAATGAACCTCCATAATATACCCAGGTATCATCAAGATCAGACATTGTCAGGCAGATATTTGTGAACACGTAATTTACCTCTAAATGTGGAAGCTGTAGGTGTTATCATTTCTTGTTATTTGTCCACTTTAGAGATTTCTGCGTACACAGCAGTCTAGCAAAAGCAAATGTGTTTATATCTCAGTAGCTAAAGCTCATAATCCCCCATTTTTGACATAAAACAGTGTTAGATTGGATAAAATTCTAAAGTTTGGTTCTACTATGATAAGTAACTGATCAAAAAGAATATTTACTTACTCATCAGTTCTACTCTTCCTGTCAGTTCAGAACACCATCTTATTATTTCAAGTTAAAACGAGATTTTGCCTTTTGGTTTTGGTTTTTTTTTTTTTTTTCTTTTTCTTTTCTATGGAGTAAGTAATATTTGTACATCATCAACAAAATGATTTGCTCATTTCTAAGCATATGGGCTGTATAAGGAGTGTAATATGCTACCAAGAATATGTTTTTACTGGCCTCTACTGAAGGAAAATTTGAGAAAAAAACTACCCCTATTTTAGAAACACAGAACTTTAAAAATGGGTATTTTTTAAGAGAGCCAAAGATATGTCACGATTTTTTCAGAAAAAGTCATGTCTGACTTGACAGTTGTTTCTTTAATTTCATGTGGTAACATTTTGAAAAGGGAGAAAGTGACTTAAATTTCTATGAACTTTTCTCAGAAGAATTAGCAGATTAAGCTTGCTTATAGTCATGGATAAGTGCCAAGTGGGACAAAGAAGCTTAAATTTCACCAAGCTCTTTTGAAAATGTAATCTTTTTACTCTTCTCGTTATTAACCTTTAGTGTCTGTTCTTATGTAGGATAGTGATGACTAGGCTGAAAAGTGGTTTTTGATACGTGCAGAATGCTGTTAATTTCTAGTCTGACTAAACTAGAGAAACTAGGATGACCAAGCACTTCCCATCGATTGCTTTCCAATATAATAAGTTTATGACAGAAACAAAGCATTTCTAGATGTTCCAAAGTGAAATTTCTTCTGTGGGCTGCACCTATTGAAGTGGGGATGTGCCATAAGGTATGGTTTATTTCTTTGTTACATGGTACCAGCTCATAATATCTTACACAGGATCCTACTTGTTTATGCAATATATCACATCTCCATACACTAACTACAAAGTTAATGTGTTTTTTCCTCATCTCTTGTCCATTAGAAAACAAAAAAGTATCTTGCCTCTCATAAATATTTATTTCTTATTAATTTTTTTATGTGTAGCAAGAGGAAATAAAAATTCTCTTTATGTATTCAGTGACATCTTTACAAAGGATGATTTACGTGGTGTTGTTCTTCCTCTGTTTGCTTAGCTGTGCAAAACAGGCTTTCAAAGACAGCAGAGGCTGGTCTGAGTTAATATGGTCTGTACCAGGTCTTCCATTTATTTGTATACATAAACCATGTCATCTTAGATTAAACTAGATCTCATTATCCTTATGGATGGCCTCTTAACTCAAAAGGTGTGTTAATTCTCTGTCATGCTGAGCAACAGTCCATGCACTATGTTAGTGCTCCGTTTTCTGGCTTGCAGATTTCAAAAGCCTTTCCATTTCTTTTGTTCTTGAATATTTTGGTGCTATTTTATTTTGTTCTGGTGCCAAAGATATGCACATTGCCAAGGAAACACCTCATGCCATGCTATTCCTTGTCTCCCTGTATTCACTGATCCTTCACTAACCGGGTGTGATTCAACATCAAAGCAAAAGGTTTAACAGAAGAAATTCTGCCTAAAGAGACTTTTGGCAGCAGAGAGATCATTCCTAATGAAGACATCTTGGCTGCATCCAAGCTGATGCAGTCTTCCTTGTAAGGGGAGAAAAAAAGGTTTGTAGGGGATTAAAAAGAACATGCAAGCAAATTACAGTGCCTTATAGGCATGATTCTCCTCTTGTATTTAAGGAACAAATGAGGAGCTATTATCCTGAACTTGATAGAAGTGCTTTGCTTGTAGAGGTGAGTGGAGAATAAGGGGCGAATTAGTTTGATGTGAAACAGGTTCTCTCATTACAGCCATGTGGTAATTATAGGTTTGCTTTTCACATACATAGGGTTTGGCAGTCAGTCTTTTTTTGGGGATGGGCATTGTCATTAAAATGAGTCTTTGAATTCCTGTTCACCATCACTTATCTTTTAGCACTAGTAATGTGTATAAAATCTTGTTCATTGAACGCTATTGCCAATTAGTGTACCCAGACCTCTACTTTTGCTTCCTTTTTTTAATTTTTAAATTCAGATGTGTGTTAATTTTGTCTCTTTCAAGGTACTTCTGCAGAAATTGAAACAGATATATTTTTATATAGCAAATCAAGCAGACTGTGCAAACAAAGCACTTAACTGTGTCAGATGTTAAGGCACTAAAGTTGCCACAATTCACTGAGGAGCAATTTCCAAGGGTGGCTGATATGCAGCCCTTCATCTGGCCACCAGATAAAAGGGAGCTTTAAAGCATGTGCTAAGGTCATGTCCATTTCAATAACTACAGACATTAAGTGGTGGTTAAGCACAGGCATAAATGCCTTTCTCAGCTGGACCCTATATGCTCCCAGCTTGAGACAGGCCTCTACTTTGGATGAATGTTGACCGGGATGTTATATGTGGAGACCACCAAGTAAAGCACTGCTAAATTCAGGTGTAGAGTCCACTGCATCCAAGCCTAGTTTACTTCAGTATATCTAAGTGACCTCTGAGCTTTATGCTGTCTTTCATAAGTCAGCACTGATGATACATTGCAGCTGGCATATATATAGTACAATATACTTCAACAATTTCTTCCAGTATAAAGCTGCTATAATATAATTGCCTTGCTGCTGAACAAAGGCCCAGCATGAAATCTCTCTGATACCAGCTGAAATGACTCTTCTGAATGATGATCTGCAGGATATTATGAAGCAGGCTGTTTCTATCAGGACTCACTTGGGAAACAATAAATCAGAATTAGACTGACGGAGGAGCCATCTTTTCAGTAAAGTTAACACTAAGATCCTGACCACAGATTCACATTTGGAAGAAGCATTCTTGAGATGAGTACAGGCATCCAGGGTGATGTTTCTTAATCCACAGTTTGTGAACGATCACTGTTTTGTAAAGTACTGAGTGGTTTAGTAAACTGTTGCAGTTTTCTACAAGCCACAGACATTCTCATGAGTGCAAGATGGCAAACAACTGAGTAGGAGAAAATAAAAACAGTAAGACAACATTGAAGGTTCTGCCTCATTATAGTTAATTGCAAATGAAAAGCTTAGTGGTGAAACTGTGCAAGATGTGTCCAGATATTTTTCAAAAGCTGCAGGAAGTCTTCCAGTTGAAAAGATTGAGAGTCATTGCTCTCAGGCATCATAAAGATTCATGCACATTTACTGACATAGCTCTTGATTTCAGGAAAGTAATACATGAGGTGACTGATGTGAGCATTTTAGCTGTTTTATATTAGCAGCCAGGGTTGAGTCAAATTTGAAGTGCGCAACCTGAAAAGGATAAGGCCTGCAGGCTATACTGAGCCATCAGTCCCATTTCTGTGTTGCAGCCTGTCCCCCACCCTTTACACAAATGTGATTTTGCCAGTGTTATACAGGTTACAAATTGAGTTAGATTTGTTGTGTAGAAGTGAGACAGGGTAATGAGAGTTCTGACAAAAGCAGATGCTGTCACTTGAAGTGGTTTCTGAGAATTAAATCAAGTAGCTTTGAGGCTTAGACTCCTGCAGAGAGGACAACAAAATTATTTTAGAAACTGAGGTATGCTTTACAGAATTAGCCATTTTTTAAATGACTAAACATATGTTTGAACTCATAAAATCTCTTACTGAAGCAACATACTCATCCTGATTAGAAGGAGAATACTTCGATAGCGTTGTAGTGCAGTACAAGGCTAATAACAATAATGTGTAACTTTCTGTTATAAAATCTCTGTCATTATTTTAGTTGCTGGACTAGCCAAAGTAATTTGACTCTAATCTTGTCAGAAAGTCTACAACATATTATCATAAAATATATGTATAAAAGTAGACCTAAGTCTATAGTCCACTCTTCATTAGGATTAACCCCTATTCTTTATGTATATAGAAATCCCAGAATTTTCTTCATGGCATCCTCCATTTCTTGTGACCCAGTTTGTAGATCTGTAGTTCAGACAAAGATGAAATGCAAGTTTCTCCTGATTGTGGGAACATCCTAGGTAGACAATAAGTAATAAATATATTGTGACTCCACACATGCATGCCGCCTTAGTAAAAGAAGAGAGCAAACTTACTTCCTTTTTGAAAAATATCCTGCAATCTTTTAAAAGCAAAGGATGATTAAACTTCCAGAGAAGTCATGAACATACCTCCAGGCACTGTAATTATTCTGTTCTCATGTGTCTCAGGAATATGGGAAGGCCCAGCATAAAGATTAGATTATTCTGAGGGGAAAATGCGTTAGCAGCAAAATGTTCAGCTCATTTGCAGAACTATATTTGTTTCAAACTCAGGTTCTTAGTAGCTTGATTTGGAAAAAAAAAAAGCCTGAATTTTCCCTTTCTTATTTTTTGAAATTATTATTTTTAATAATTATTTACTATTATAAATACATAATATTATTTATCATTATAAAATTATAATAATATTCTGCCCATAGCCAATATTTTAATTGGTGCAATGAAACATGATGATAGTTATAAATATTGCTGCAATTGTGAGGTTGGGGGAATATAGTCACTGTCAGGGACAAAATGTTTTCAGGTTTTTATCTGACTACGTTTAATCAGGTCTCCCCTATACAGGATATGACTTCCTTTAACAGTGTGCATGAATTCATATGCATAGAGTGCTGTCTGAGTACTTTCCATTAAACAGAAAAATCAGCTCCCTACAACAATTTAAAATATCTCTGAGGTATACAGTATGATACAGATGCAGAAATGTTCAAAAGTGTAGGGGATTTACCTCTCTAGCAACAGATTATTGAATTAGATCAATATTCTTGGGACGTATAATTTTAAATTTCTGGCTTTTTGAATACATATCCACCTGCTCTTTTTACTGAATGTTTATGTTAGTGTGGGATATCCTAGAAATTTTGAAAAATCCAGTTTAATAAGTAGTGAGACCGCTGTCTTGCACCAGTTCTCTAAAAACCTGGAGCTAGCAAATGAAAATCCTATCGCATTTATCCAACTCTTTGTCTCATAATCAGATTATTTTTTCCAACATGCCAGACCTTTCTACTGTGCTGTTGCTGCATTATTTCGTAGAATGAAAAGACGAAAAAAAAGCGTGATGGGAAATGTGAAAAGCAAAAAAAACACTTGTAAAAACTTCACAAGAAGTTATTGAGAGGACTAGTTAGGGAACCCCCAGAAGGAAAACCAACTCTTAGTTCTGAGATGTGTACAGGGCATGCTTCAAGATGTGACTGCAGATGATTTGTAACAGTCTCCAATATCCAATAGCTGGTAGAAATGAGAAGGCAATAAAATCTCTAGCTTGAAAGCAGGTGACAACTTATGAATGAGGATGAGTGTTCAAGGGAACAAATAAAGGGTAAAATATTGGTAGCTATCAAGCATTCTGTTTAATTAGAGCAGATATACTTAGTGAAAATGTGTATCACCTTTTAAAAAAGAGGGAAAAAAGACCCTCCCTAAAAAGCTGTTGTTGTTTGAATATGGGAACCCCTAGAATTAAAGAGATATCACTGAAATGCAGGAGAGACAGCATGTGAATGTCCAAGTCAGATGAACAGGAAAAAAGCATACACTTTGCATGCGAAACATGGTATTAGGCTAAAACAGATGATAGGATTTAGGCAAACAATTTGCTACTGTCATAACAGCATGAAATTAATTTTCTCAGAAGTAGAAAGTTTGTGCTAGAGGGAGAGTAAAAGCTGAAGCAGATAAAGCCACATCAGGTAACACAAACATGAGCTAAATCCTTTACTAGAGAAGTGCTGACTCACATCATGGTGACTGTAACAGACAGGCCAAAAGTCCACCCTGTCCCCAGCTGAACCTCTCAGCTGGTCATTGGCATCACATCCCCATTCTGCAGCAGCTCCACAACTATGTAGCAATGACAGCTAGTATAGCAGTCCTGGACAAGCTAAACAGATGCTTAGAAATAGGAGATTACTTGGCATGTTGGATGAGCAGAGAAGGAACCACTGGAAACTTTCCATGATGGGTATCACGGGAGGTATCACTGCCCTCCTACAAGTGGACCCAGAGGCCCTGCATATGTACTCAGTCTGGAGCTGTGACACAAAACTGCACTGGATAGAGTTTTAATGCATAATTGTACCTGTGTTTTGCTATGACAGTATGGTTTTTTTCTTGAAAGGTCTCGTGGATGGACAGGTATCAGCTTAGGTGTTCCTTTGTCTTCTTACAGGTCTTGTCATGAGTTCACTGAGGGATGTGGACACACACACCAGAAAAAAATGTGGCT
>NW_009914959.1:4302-32507 GCF_000696875.1 Nestor notabilis | reverse complement strand
TGTAGGGAAAACAGTGAAGGCAAAAGATAGTGCACTGGCAGTGTACTTGGCAGGAAAAGGTAACCAGAAGTACAAAAATAAAACCCCCAGATTCTGGAGTTGACATATTTATAGTCACGTCCTGGCTGTATTACAGTTGTGCGTGACCTTGGGTAAATGATCCAATTCCTTTGTACTTAATACTCTTAACTGAAACCCAGCATATTTTATTTGTCTATTTAAACTATAAAGTGTCTTCTATTGTATAAAAATCCAGTACAAGGCAAAAATCAAACCCAGCCTCTATTAGCACTTACAAAAAGAAGACAAAGTGTTTAAAGTGTAAATGTAGCAATGAAAAATAAAATAACATCAGTTTATCTACTCTGCTCTTGTGAGACCCCCACACAAGGGGGCTGGAGCACCTCCCATATGAAGACAGGCTGAGAAAGTTGGGGCTGTTCAGCCTGGAGAAGAGAAGGCTGCGTGGAGACCTCATAGCAGCCTTCCAGTATCTGAAGGGGGCCTACAAGGATGTTGGGGAGGGACTCTTCATCAGGGACTGTAGCGATAGGACAAGGGGTAATGAGTTTTAACTTAAACAGGGGAAGTTGAGGTTAGATATGAGGAAGAAGTTCTTTACCGTGAGGGTGGTGAGGCACTGGAACTGGTTGCCCAAAGAAGTGGTAAATGCTTCATCCCTGGCAGTGTTCAAGGCCAGGCTGGACAGAGCCTTGGGCAACATGGTCTAATGTGAGGCATCCCTGCCGACTGCAGGGGGGTTGGAACTAGATGATCTTAAGGTCCTTTCCAACCCAAACCATTCTATGATTCTATGATTCTATATGCACTTGGTAGTTGGTTTTTGGGGTTATAATTCTGCCTGCATATTCCCAGTAAGTTACCATGGCTCATTTTTACCTAGTTATATTCTTTTTCTACTGTGAAAATACAGTATTTATGTTGCTTCTGCCTTTTGCCCACTGGTAATGCAGCAGGATACATTAAATAAGGCATTAACTGAATGAAGGAAGGATGTTTCCAGTATTTTGGGATGAATTTGGGAGAAATATATCTTGCAAACCTAATATGCTACTAGTGAACAGGTCTCAGGCTGCAGATCCACTGAGCACAGAGCAGTTACAAGTCTGTTACAGAGCTGTAGCTCTTTAATTCAGGCAGTAACATTTTACAATTCATTCTGTCAAGGGCACTTCCAGCACCTTTAAGTTGCTCAAGTTCAGAGCTTGCGTGTAGACCATAAATTGCAAATCATTATGCTGATAATTGCTTATGTGAGTTTAGTATTGGGCCACATCATAAGCATGTGGAACACATGGAAAATATATAAAATACAGCATTAATGTAATACTATGACTATGTTGCATTACTTGCTACTCAATTTTAGACTAACATTTGATTTTATGCATCTGTTTCAATAGATGCCTATGGGAGCTTTGAAAATAAAAAATTGATTCTCAGAAGTTCCACTGAAGGATGGTTATTGGCTAAAATCCATTTCTTTTGCTCTATATTGTCTATTCTCTCTGTTTCTTGTGGCCTTTTCAGACAGGTTTTTTTCAGTTGATACTATTATTTGCTGTAACATATTTTATTTTTTTGTCTTTGTTTTTTGGCTCTGCAGTTCTGTGCAACACTTGGAACCACACCTTGCTGCTCCTTTGACAAACTGTTAGAACTGGGTCCTATCTGTAAGTCTTCGCTGCTACTTTCTAAAATTGCAGATACCAGTTAAAGCCACGCTGAGTCATTTCCAGGGCATTGTGCAGCATCAGTGTCCAAATTCAATAAGGGTCCTTAGAGATGAGACCTTCAGTTACAGTTTTCTTTCTAATATTAGGTCAAGCAGCAAGCTTGATTTCTCAAACTGTTAAGGAGTACAGAGGACATTGCCTCAAGGGTTTCTTGGGTGGAGGGGGGAGTATTTTGGAACACTAAGTTAAAAATTACTGTAAGTGCTTCAGTTTGTTACATTTGTCTTCATGTCCTTCTACCTGCAAGTGCATCTAGAGCAGTGGTCAAGAACATGGAAAAGCTGAATTCTAATTATTCTTTGCACCAAGTGTTTTGCTTCTGTCTGGTTCTAATGACTATAAGAAGCAGGGAAATATGCACCAAAATTCCATGTATATTCTCTGTAATCCTCCCTCTCCCTTCCCCAATTTCTTTCTCAATAGAATAGGACAAGTGCCAAGCTGTTTACTACTGTGATCGAGTCATGGACTCCACATAAATATTTCTGTGCTATGGTTTGTTGTGTCAAGCTTTGATCTGCAGCAAGGCTTGGACAAAAGCACACGCTTGCTGCCTGATGAAAATGCAACAGAAGCGCACCATATCTATTCAAATGTGCATTTAGAGCAGCAAATTTATAGCTATAAGCAACTGGAAGCACCCTCATAGAAACGTAGCTAGATTTGATGTTCTGTTAATTTATTCAGGTAGGGCCCAAAACATTTTGGGTTTGTGCGGTGGTGACTTGCTCTGTGAGGTTTCCTGCCTTCCAACTCAAGGCCCACAGATGCAGTTTCTCCCAAACCTCCTTTCTACAAAGGTTTCTAGTACTGCTTAGCAGCTAGAAATTATTTTGCTGTTCAGGTTACTCCTATAGACCTGACCTAATAAAATAGTGGCATCAATACTTTTAGGTATAGCAGCTAATCACGTGTGTTTTACCCATTGCTCTCAATGATTCCCTCCTTGAGCAGCAGAGACCAGCAGAAAGATTGCACACTACTCAAATCGTAATCATAGAATCATAGAATAGTTAGGGTTGGAAAGGACCTTAAGGTCATCTAGTTCCAATCCCCCTGCCATGGGCAGGGACACCACACACTAAACTGTGTCGCCCAAGGCTCTGTCCAGCCTGGCCTTGAACACCGCCAGGGGTGGAGCATTCACAACTTCCTTGGGCAACCCATTCCAGTGCCTCACCACCCTCACTGTGAAGAACTTCTGCCTTATATCTAATCTAAACTTCCCCTGTTTAAGTTAAAACCCATTACACCTTGTCCTACCACTAGAGTCCCTAATGAAGAGTCCCTCCCCAGCATCCTTGTAGGCCCCCTTCAGATATTCTACTCATGCTAGCTTTTCTGTGTGCGGGTGGATTTTCTTCTTAATATACATGAGCAGTAGTCTATGAAATAAAGCAGTGCCTCAAACCAAGGATGTTTAAAAATACATAATCAGTTAACGTTGAACATGTTTTCAAATAAACCTAAGTTGTGGATGTTATGAATAACATTTCATTAGCTTTTTCCAGATTTTCATGCAAAAAGAAAATGTAGTTCACAAGAATGCACATTCCAGCATGAACTTGGTGCTCAATTGCAGATCTGAGTTGATATACCTCTGTATGTGAAAATACCCATCAGAATTATTTGATGACCAGTGTAAAGACATGTGGGCTTTGGTCATCAACTTACAGACCAGAATTCTTACCATGTGCATTAATAGAGGTGATCTGTAGCGGAGAGTGAATATTAAATTACAGAGGAGGCATAAGAGGCTTATATGCTAAAATATTTCTGCAGAAACCATTCAGTGACTAATCAAAAGTAGTACTTCCTCAACCTTTCGGTCCTCACTTTTGCATGTCTCGGTCCTTGAAATAAATAGTTGCTGCAGGTAGTTCAAAAGCATGCACATGCACGTATATCAATGCAGAAAATATACTGTTTACAAAGATGTGTTTGTGATTCATGAGTTAGAAACTGGGAGCATAGCTTGCTAAAGTAGATAGTTTTAATGCTATAGAAAGGAAAACTACATCTCTAGATACATATTTTTAAAGTCCATTTTATAATGGTTCTTAGATAAAATTGTTTAATATTTTATGTTGTTTAATAAGATAAACCTAGACATGACAGGACTCTGTTCCCGTAGAAGTGTGGAGGAAGAAGAATATGTTACGTATACATCTTTATGTATTAACAGAAGCCCAGATGGTAGAAACGTTTAATCTCTTAATTCAATTTTAAATTGGGAAAATAATAACAACAAAGAAAAATCTCTCAGGCACTTGGCTCATGCAAATGAATAGGGCTTTTTAATCTGCTGTTTAATTTATTTCCCCTTCAATTACTTTTTTTTTTTTTTTAGGTAATAAGGAAAATATCTGGATGCATATTGATGCAGCCTATGCTGGGAGTGCATTCATCTGCCCTGAATTCAGGCATCTTTTAAATGGAGTGGAGGTGAATGAAGTGTTTCTTCTCTAGCAGCCTGCTAAAATCTTGCTCTTCCATAGAATTTGTGTGTTTCTTAGGCATCCCACATTAATGGCTCTTCTAGAATCTCTGAGTACACTGCACTTCATTTTGCACTACAAAACCCTGTATGTTCAATTACATTGCTTATGTTTATGTAGTTCTTGCTGCTTTATTCCGGGAATATGCTAGTTACCGCAGTGTATCATTCAGAATAACAAGTAGTAGTGAATTAACGAAGTGTTTTACAAAATAGAAAAGAGGAACTTTTCCCCAAATATCCAAAAAGGCGCATTTATAACATTACACAAAATGGAAAAAAGAAAGAAAAAAGAAAGGATATGTCTGATTTTTAGCTTACATCCTGAAAGTCATACAGGATACAGCCAGTAGCTGTATCTAAACCAGACAGGGTTTAATAACCAGGAGAACTAAATGAAATATTCCCCCAACAGCACTCCTGTTCCTTTTTCCCCCCTTGCTGAGCTAGTTGGCATTCAGTTGCTTAGATAAGAATACTTCAATTTCCTGCTGCCTCCCTCAGACAGTCAGATAAGTCCTTGTCTTCCATGTCAGTGGAGAAAATATTAGTTTGGTAAAGCCAGAAGTTTAAACACAGCACTGATAGGTAGTGACTAATGAAGAAGAGGAGGGAAAACCCCCTCACAAATAAAACATTTCTTTCTGTCTCTTCTTTTATCAGCAAATGAAGCTTGTTATAATTTCCTGTGGGGGAATATATTTTAAATTATTGTTATTGGTTCCTGAAGGAAATGAAACAGCATCCGTTGTCTGGGACAGCATTTGTCATAAGAGTAAATATTTAACAACCATGAACAGCTTTCCTATCTTACACAGTACAGGGAGATAGCTAGATAGATATATAGATAGACAGAGAGACAGACAATCTTCTCTTATTAGAGCAATCATTAATTGTTTACAAATGACAGGGAAGGTTATGAGAACAGAAAAGTGCTATATGGAGTAGTCAGACCCTAGTACTGCCAGGCCCCCATCTCTTTTTTAAGGCAGATGGTTTCTGCCTTTGTTAAAACACAAAACACTGACAAAGCTTTTCCTACATGATGACCATTTTACCTATCTGGGTTTTCCCTGACACTATGCTTAAGCATACACCATGTAAAACACGCCTGTTACATGATGTACAAATATGTATTTTGAATGCTTATTCTGTGTTGGTTTTTCTTTTGACTTGGATAAAAATGACTTCTACTAAAAGAAAATACCCTGGCAGTAAAAAAAAAAAAAAAAAAGTAATTTCCTGTTCAGTTTTAATTTTATGGATGCATGTGATAGGCAGATTCTGAACTAAATGTATCGTTTATCTTTATATATGAATTCTGTGTGTATATGTTTAATATTCTTGGAAATAGAAAGCTTAGTGAAATGTTATTGAAAATTGACATACGAACCACAGTGGGTGTTCCTGAGTATGCAGATAGGTTTTTCAGTTTACACTGATCTATATACTTTTCCATAATATATATATCTGAAATGTATAATTGTTCGCAAATGCTCAAAATGTTGATAATACCAATAGCCTAGCTGCACACCTAACCTGAATTCCATCCCCAAAATAAATGAAGGTTTAGCTGCAATAGTTAGTAAGTAAGGTGACACATCAGCATGAACATTATCTATAAAGACCGAATCCAGGAATTCATTCATAGTTAAGGTGTACTCAGACAATTTGACAAAGTTGTATCATTAGCACATGGATCCTTTTCTCTTTCATAATTCTAGCTTTTTATTTATCTATTCTCAGTTTGCAGATTCATTTAACTTTAATCCTCATAAATGGCTCCTAGTGAATTTTGATTGCTCTGCTATGTGGTAAGTATTACAGTAAAAGGAAACATTGCAAGAGACAAAAAAATCACACATTAAATTAGTCTGCCTTTCTAGCAGTAAACATTCATTTACATTTCTCTATTGAAATGAGGAATTCTGGATAGCTTTGTCTCCAGTAAATTATTTACAAAATTCACTTTTTTAATATAAGTTTGAAAAAAGTAAAATTTTGAAATAAGCCTGAGCTCTACATTATATTCCCATGAGAAATCCTGAAAAGTGTGCAGGTTCATACTTGCTCCATTTTGGGACTGTTTAAAACATACATGAAAAAACTTCATTTAAGGCTGTTAGTGCAATGAACAGCATGCTAAACAGAGCTTTTTCTTATTTTCTATAAAATTTATTTTTGTTTGAGCCTTGATTCTTTCAAATGCTTTCTTAAATGCTTGGGATTTGGCTGATTTCAAAAAAGACTATTTATGCAATTTTGCACTGAATTTCAATTTCCCCAGATGACAGCAGAGACAACATTTTGATATAAAAAGATGCCAAAGTAGAAACCCATAGACATACTTTGAAACAAAGCAAAGGATCATAGCAGTAACAAAAACATCCCATAGAAGATGAGTCCATTGTGTCCCAATGTGGAATCTCCAGAACCTAGTGCCTACCAGCATCATGACTTATGATACTTCTTAACAAAACGGCTATTCAGTAAATGCAGACTATTTATCAAAATAAATGAAAACATTAATTTCAGATATAATAGAACAAAATTTGCAAAAATTAAAAAAAAAAGAAAGAAAAAAATGAACATTAGAAAGAAGACTTTCAAACCTCATCCGTAAGAAGGTCACCTTGTTTAAAAGAATAAATGTGAGACAATGATCACTCAGTTGCCTTTGGTTCACCCTTGGCTCTTTTAATATCCTCAGCAAAGTTGACTTTTCCACAGGTATGCAGATCATTCAGATTCCTGAATTTTCTGACATTTTCTGCTTCAGTAGTTTTCCTGACGTGGGCACTTCAGATATTCCAGGGCATTATGCTGGGTTTCTTTTTTTCTTTTTTTTTTTTTCCCTTAGAACAAATGGCTTCCATTTTGATCCTGTTTTACCTGGCTGTCCAGGAAAACAACGTATATGCGATCATTGTCTGTCAGTTTATGTTCCCATCTCAGGCATTTTTAGCTTCTTCCTAGAAAAGCTTACACTTCAGACTTAGAAAAGTCTTTTTCTACATTCTGCTTTTTGCTTTTTGCTTTTTCTTAGGTAAGCCATTGCATAAAATGCTTGTTTTCGTAGGTAGAAAGATTCCATTACAAGGAATCTCAAGAGACCTTGCAACATGTCTCCTTACTCAAAGCGAAAACTTCACGACTACAGCCATTCAGGTTTCATTTCAGCAAGACACTTATGTATAGGTGTTATTCACTTAAGAATGAAGTATACATTTACAGTTAAACTCTTTGACTTGAAGCCAAATCCATCATCCAACTACTTCTAAAGCCTTTGTCCCAAATTCACCTCTCTTACCAATACTGCCAGAAAAGGCGAAATGTGATAATAAAGGATGAAGGAAGCTATGAGGAAAAATAACTATGAAGGATACGTAATCCTTTTAAGATGCACAAGAAATTTAAACCATGATATTGTAACAGTAATAATTTGGAAAGGATTCAGTAAACAGTGAACACCATTTCAGAATTAAATTAAGCTGAGTTCCATTGACAGTCAGGCTTCTAAATCACACAGGCTTCTCAGCACTTCTCCCAGTAAACACTCCAGTTTCTTTTCCCTGCAAGTTGATGAAGATAATCTGGACATTAGATCTGTAATGTAATTATTTAACTACTCAGTGCAATATGTAGCACTGATGTTATTTGGGATTTGGAGGCAATTTCATTATAAACCTTTTGTAAAATACTCTCAGGCTTCTCAATGTACAGAAAACAGCAGTCAATTTCCAACATAAAGGAACTGAATACAGCCACTTCAAGAGGGCTATATTTTTCATATTCAAATGTTAGGGTCCTTTGGAGACTTTGCCCTGAAACTACCAGTAAGTTTTGCCTGACTTGTTTAATTGGAACTCTGGAATATTATAAAATAGGAAGAAATTGGTTTTGTTGGTTTTTTTTCAGAGAGAGAAAATAATAGTGTTTCCTGATATTTTTGCCTTTCTTTCAGATTTTAAGTGTTAACTTTTGTTTGGGAAGGTTATTTTAGTATTTGAAGGAAGGTACTTAAAGAAAATGCTTATCTGTAGGTGGAACTGAAATTTTCTTGTTGGTTTATAAAATGAAGTCGTATTTTTGGTTCTTGTAGCTATCATTTAAAAAGCACAGAATAGAGTGAGAATAGAATAGAACAGAGGTTGTTGAAAGCTGCAGATGTACAATTCAAGTAAGTAACTTCTCAGAGATTTTCACTGCTTTTATTCGCTAGGACTTCTGCTGTGCACTTTGTACTATGAGTACTTAATACGTGAATCTTTGCGACTCAAGTTAGATCTTAATAATCTATTAGCATAGCATCAAGCTTTTAAAAAAATCTAGGTTATCATAGACATTTTTGAAATATATATTCACGATCCTTCAGTCAACCAGGGGTATTTGCAAAGAAAGTTAAGAACACCATATCTGTCCATTGCCAGACCACACAAGCACTTACTGCAAAGAAGTTTAAATACATAGAATTTGTGAAATTTAGACATGGTGTATAGAGGTGCAACTTAACTGGTTCATATACATTGATGTCCAGGCTTCGGATTTATTTTAGTAATCCTTTTAGACAGTTTTTCATGGTTGCCAGATTAAGACCTGTGAAGTCCCCAGATGGAACAGACACCATCTTTTAAAATAGCAGTAACATCACCAAGGAAGTCCAAGATGGCAGCATTTTTATATCTTCTAAGCTAGATGTTCCTGCAAAGTAGTTATCTGTTCCATTTAACACAGCATTTACAGGGGAAGAAATGAAGCTCTCACAAGACAATGGATGTTACTGCTTGTAACTCAGGTTAGTTGCATACAGAATGAACACTACTGAAACATGAATATGTCAAAGTAATCAAATATATCAAATAAACTAGAGTAGAACAACTTAGGGTTTGTTAAAAATATTTACTGTAATTAAACCTGCTTTCAGTCAATAGTTTTTTCCGTCTGTCTACAGGACATTTCCAGACACAAATAACTTACTGTTTTTATTGAGAGCATTCTGAACATCTTTTACTGTTTTTCACATGCATAAACTTACTTATCTTCAGCTATGTACTTTCCATACCTGAAGGCAAACACATAACTGTTAATCTTTGTGCTTTCCTAACCATTAGTGAGAGGAAGGCTTTTTGTTTGTTTGAATAAGAAGTTTTATAAACACAGTGTCTAGATGTGGATGAGAGTGGGATTATGTTTTGGCCTGTGCATTTGTACATATACACTAAAATACTGGAAATGACATTTTTACTTAGACATTTACAGTTTTACATTAAAACCCAGGAAGAGATACACAGAAAATCATAAAAGGTTTAGACTTTTGTCATTTAGAGTGTCTGCATATTGACATAATTATTGCTTACTTTGTAATATATTTATAGGCCTAATATAATGTTGTTGCAGTCTTTCCCTTTTTGATTTCTGGTTTCTTCTTCTGCCCCTGTAAACCCCAACATTTGTGGACGTGAGTCAGTCTTACATATAGAGCGAAGCATAAACCAGGAAAATCTTGTTACTACCCACTGGCAAAACACAGCTTATTCTCTCTAAAAGGGACACATTGGCTTTTGAACCTCAGTCCAGTCACACTAGCTGGCAGTTGTAAGGTATGGTTCTCAGTTTTACATTGTGCCGTAGTGTGTTTGTCAGTAATTGTATATTGGATCCAGCTAAGGGAATGGTGGTGTAAGAGGGAAGCCCGAGTCTGGACTGGTAGCTCATCCCTACCAATTGCTACCACTGCAGCATGGAGAGCCAGGGGCCAGCATCCGCAAAGCCTCAGCACGACTGTGCACGGTGTCTAGGAAGCCACAGCTCTTCCCACACAGCTTTGTACTGCAGTAATTTCAAGGCAACTTCTGTTGACTGCAAACATTAGCATTGCTTCAGCTAGTCTCACATTCTGGTGTGAGTGTCTATCACCATAAAAAGATCCTCTGTGTCTGTTTCTTGTCTGTTTTTAAATATGCAATCGTGCAGTCATGCTGCCCGTTCCTGCTGAGCCTTACACTTAACTACTTGTAAGTACAGTACTGATATGGCTGTGAAAAAGCACTGAAAATGGCACAGGCTGTGCTCAGGAAATGCGCCAGTTTAAACATATTCAGTTTGCCTTCACTTCGTGCGGAAATTTAATCCCTTCAATTCTAATTCTTGAATTTCTGAATTTGATGTCTTTCTTTTTTTATACAGGGTGAAGAAAAGATCAGATTTAACAGGTGCCTTTAAATTAGAACCTCTGTACCTGCAGCATCACCATCAGGAGTCTGGTAACTTTATAATTAAATGAGATTATTATTATTTTGTTTTCATATTGATATTTAATAGGAAGAAGGATTTAAGATGAAAACTGAAATTCTTGAGACTCCCTATGTTGTTTAGGAGCCTGTCTCCATTTTCAGAGTGTCCTGGGGAGTTAAGCTTGTTAAAGTGCAAACACATGTCTAGTGAGATTTTAGTTAGTATAAAAAGCAATTGAGGGAAAGCCATTTTATAAAGCATTATATTAATACTTTTATACTGGGATTTCCCCAACTCCAGACTTACCACTGACTCTTTGTAGGAGTGTTGAGAAATTTATTAATGATCATTTGGCAGTCAGATATTATTGGGTGCTGTGTATTGAGTCCCTTAACTTGCCTTCCCCAACATAGCTTTCTCCAGAATGATTTCAAGATCTGATTTGGTTTTAAAGTTTCTATAGTCTATGACCTTTTTTCGTAGCTATGAGTGCAAGCTCTGATTCAGTTTCAAAAACCCATGTCAGGAGCAAACACTTCTTGAAAACACAGAGAAGGGGTGAACTATGTTTGATATCTGTGCTCTATTTTGAGTGATATTATCCTACCATGTTCTTTGATTGATTGTAGAGGAGGCAGTAAGTGCAGGCTATCTATCTTGTAGAAAATGCTCAAGAAAGCTTGTCACAAAACACTTACAGAGAACTTACAAATCTTAGGCCCTGTGCAAAGCTTCTTAATGAATTAGTGCTGCTCCTTGCACATGCCTAGCAACTGCAGATTGGAATTTGCCATCCTGACTCACATTTTTACACATTCAGTTATTAACTAATTAATTGTGAAGAAGGTCCCAACAGTGCAGCATCAACATGTGGTGCAAGTTCCCTCATAACTTTCTCAAGAGGGTAAGTCACATGTGGATGTTCTTACCATTTACTCTATCTCATATTTTTCCTGGGATTGCTGGTGCTGATCTGTGTTCAGAAGTGTATCCTGAGGACTTTTATCTTCTCTCTGTTATGTCTATGAACTCATCGACATTTAAATTAAAACCATCCAGAATTCCACCATTCCCTAAAAAGCCCTAGGAAAAATGGATTCCTGTGCCTTAATTCTGAACTGGCAGAAGTTTTGCATTTATTCCTTTTCTACATTTCCGAGCAAGGCAGTGCAATAAACAGGAAAATGCAGTAACTCTGGAGCTGAGTTTCACTCTCCAAAGGCTAGAAATGTTAAGAAAAGATACTTTTTTTTTTCCTTTTTAAATGAAAAATAGAAGTTATAGAAAATACACTTAAGTCACTAGCTTTTATTTAACATACGTGAAAAATGCCTCAGGAAAAAAAATCCAACCTTAACTAAACTGAAAGTACGTTCTTGTGACAAGTGGCAATGCTGATACAAGAACCTTGGATCTTCCACATGGTAAATAACACCAGAAGAAAATCAAACCTTTCTTAAAACTAGGTGCTTTCAGTGGGGCCACCTTTCAGTTGATGTGAAAACTTTATCTGCTCAGTTGGATAAAAAGTTGTTCAGCCTTTGTCTTGCCTGCAGGAACTGTGATAGCACGGAATGTGATCTGGACACAATGATTTCAAAGACATCAACTGATTACTAGCAGTCTAGTGACGCTAAATTTTTCTATGCTCTATTCCCATTTGATATTTCCAAAGAGCTGGACAATACTTTTAAAATGCAAATGCCTGTAGTTAAACTGTTAAACCCAATCCACAGCTATGTCTTCAATAAACGCAGTCAAATCTGCAAAGGTGCTGTTACAGTCCCTATTGATCCCTATGGGATTTATGGCATGTCAGCATATGAAAATATGACTTGTCTCATGGAGGGTCTTATTTTTTGAGTATGTCTCAGGTCTGAGAATTCCTATAATGGTTTATAAGGCAAATCAAGTAGTATTTTTGAATTTGCTTGTCTCTCACTCAAGAATTTAAATGAGCGGAAAAATATCTCTATCTGTGAGCAATTACTCTTAATAACCATATGGCAATTATGTGTGCCCCCAAGGGGAAAGTCTTTATTTTGTCATTAATTATAATTTTGTGTGATTTGCATCATCACACCAGGAAGATTGTACTAGCTTGCCTGGCAACCCAGGATATAGGTCAAATCTTAATGGCAGTGTTAGAAGAATGCAGCTTTATACTCTATTGTGAATGCCACGTATGCTCCCACAATGCTACTCCTCCTGGTTAAATACAGATGTAAGACTAAGGCTTGTAATCAAGGACTAATCATTGATTGCATTCTGCTTCACAGCTTGTGAAAGGCGTTGTTGTGGATCATTAGACGTAGCCCCTTTCAGAAGCGTAGGATTATTTATCTGTCACCAGTTGCTTTACTCTCTTTTCTACCAGTCTTGCAGCTATCAAACAAAAATGGCTGCTACAATGCAGAAGAATATGAACGTTATTAAATTACCTCGTTACTGAGCTGACACAACCATATTCATTATCTGAAGTCCAGGAATCAGTTAATGTTTGTTGGTTGTTGCGGGTTTGTTTTTTTTTTTTATCTGGCAAATAACCTACAACAGGTTAAAGAACCAAATGGCTTTATGTCACAGGGAGGAAACACCATGTTTTTTCCTATGTTTTGGCTGCATAGATGAGAAAACATTTACAAGAGAGCTTGTAACACAGGAAATACAGAAATACAGCCCTTTTTTTTTAACTCCTAGAAAATATAAAGGCTGAGAATTGTGTAAATGACATAGACTGGACAAATTCAGAAGCTACAGTTCTATATAGAACTTTTGGGGTTCATAATTCCAGGAGCACTTAGACAGCACTTTCCCATGGAATTTAGGTAAATACTTTCATATGAGGCTTCTACTCCACTGCAGAGTAATAAAGCAGAATAAGATAGCTAAGCAGATGCTTCTACATTTTCCTAAAGAAATGCTTTAAATTTTATGTCAGTTTAATTTCTGTCGCTGTCTTATTGAAAGTAATCCAGTTTTATGTTACAATTTACTGTGAAGTCAGTTTAATTACCTCATTCAAAGAAAAGGTAGGTGCAACTTCTGTCTGTGTGCTTATGTAAAATATAACTAATAATGCCCTCTATTTGCCTCCCTGGACTGCTTTGTGGCTTGGTCAATCAGTGTTTGTAAGGGGCCTCTAGTACATCAAATGAGAAGCCATAAAAAAATGCAGAATATTAGTCTGCAAGCAGGAAGAGGTCAATTCTGAGTCATTTTTTCCAGTCACTTATTAGACATGCTGAAGAACAAATATATGAATGAGTTTAAAAGGCAGTTAGAAGTGGATTATTTTTAAAAGTGTTAACAGTTCGCTAGGGCAAAGGTGATGACATTTCACAGCAGAAAATGAGTGATGAAGTGGGTTTGGGGATTCTGCAAACTGTTTAAAACAAAATCAGTAATAGCCGGTTCTTTTACTACTTCTTTTCCTTATGAAAAGAAAACAAACACAGTCCATCATCTCCCCAGTATCTGTGGTATAACACAAAGGAAAATTGTGTTTCTTGTCTTATAAACTGTTTAATTTGCTAGTAGTATATTCTGACTTGCTAAGGAATGAAGCTTATTACAAGCACCTTCATCCAGCATGCTGCCTACTGTGTCCTACTAGATATTTAGTGGCCCTGATGATGCTGAAGCTTGTAGCAAATATAGAGGATAGCTAAGATACAGCTTTTTCAAGAACATTAGAATGAATGGTGTCTTTGTGTGTTGTGGTGAAGCAATATGAACATTTTTTCTTTAATTTCTAGGCCTTGTAACAGATTATCGGGTAAGTACAGCATCAATGTAATAACACTATTAGTCATATATACTGCTATTTTCAGGACTTCTATTTTCCATTACTATCATAAACCTTATTTACTATCAAAACCTTACATTTATTTCCACAAGTGCAGCTTGATAAGTTTTTAATGTTCCTCAAGCTGAAACTTTAAACCTTATTTTTGAACTCTGTTTGAAGGCAGAAAACACTTTGCATGTACAATATCTCAAGGTTTGGGCAGCAGAAAGAAAGGTCCTAAATGGCTGTGGGTTTTTGCTTACTATGATGAATAACACATTTAAAAAAAATGCAGAAGTGTTTTAATCCTTCACTAATAGAAACATTGTTGCTTTGAAACGGAAAATGGGCCCCTGTCATTGAGATGCTAGCCCCACAGCTGTAAACAAGCCAATGTACACTTCTAAGATAGATATTCTTCTAAAGCTTTTGGGGAGAATTCAGGATGAACAAAGGAAATCCGATTTGCCTTTTGACCCTTCAATTCTGACACCAACGTCCTTTTCCAATTTTAATTTTAAGATTTTGAGTATTAAACAGTAACCCCAGGGCATTAACTGGGAATAGACTTTGACGCACCTCTACCAACTGCCTGTAAGACGTGGCAATGTGTTATGCTTCAAAATCATTGTAGAATGTACGGTTTCTGCAGTGCCACTGTAGTGGTGACTTCTAATGTGGGTGCCCTCCCTTCTCCCTGGTTGCAGCACTGGCAAATCCCCTTGGGCAGGAGGTTTCGCTCCCTGAAGCTCTGGTTCGTGCTGAGGATGTATGGGGTCACGGGACTGCAGGAGCACATCCGCAAGGTGACTGGAATTTGGTTTCTTGGGTAACCTGTGGTGGGATGGCAAGGGAATATGAGCTGGCTACCTACCTACTTTCCATGACTTATGGACACATCAGGAAGCATAGGCAACCGCTTTTAGACAGCTCAGATCAACAGGGTGCTGCTCGCTTGCCCCATGTAGTGTCACAATTTCATATCTTGGCAGGTTAAAACTCATCCGTTTTGTATTAATCTTTAGGGAAGACAAGCCTAGGAGTTTGGAATTTCTACAATGTGGGACCGTAGTTCCCTTTCAAATTAAGCCAGAACACATCCATAGTTTTATTGCAGAAAAGCATATTTATTCATTATGTCTTTATTTTATTAATGTGCACGCCATGCATTGATAGCATGTTTAGATTATGACTAAGGGATACAGTAACTTACTGGGCATGTCTACCTCTGCTCCTTGTTTCCTGTTTAAAATATATCTTTTTAGGGAAAAAAAAAAAAGAAAAGAAAAAAACCCACATGTGCAATTTACAGTTTGTTAAGATTGCTGTAAGTACTAAGTTTATTCTTGATGTAAAAAGAAGGGGTTTTTTATCACTAAAACCCACATCTGGCGCCAGTCTGAATTACATATATATTTCCTCTGCAGCAGTAAAGTCAAATTCAAGCATACCTTTCATCTTTATGAAGTTTAGGGAAACTTCTATTGAGGGGAGATCCATGGCTTGGCTCTAAATATTTACAAAAATATCCATTAGCTAAGGGTCTGGTCTAGTATAGCAAACTCCCTGCAGACACACATTCCTTTCTATTGTGGTACTAAACAGATTAATTCCTGAGAAAGGCTTTTTCCTCTGTTGTAAAATCACTGTATGGGGAAGTCTCTTTAGATTTGGAAAGGTTCCAGGATGGAGGGTACCCGGTTTGCTTCTCATTTTTATCACATTATAATTTTCAACTGGCTCTACAAATATCAAAATTAGGTTTTTATCCTTAATGAGGCTTTCAGAACTAGAGTTTGACAACAGTGGCGATCTTGATGTTCTGTCATCCTTGTGGCAATCTGACATATATCCTTTTGATGAAAAATTGATGCAAGGTTTGTTAGCACTTTACTAGGCTGCCACTGCAGTTTCTAGTGGATTCTCTCTCAGGTTAGATTTCTGGAGACTGCAATTATTTCAGTATGATGCCAAGTCTTATAAGTAGGGCTAAATCTCTCCCTGGGAGAACAGAAGGTTGGAAGCCTCGTATCAATTACATGGCCTTTTATCAGGCTGGTTTCCATGGGTCAGTATTTACATTCAGTAAGTTCCCTGTCTCCCAGACATTTCCCTGACTGTCCAGCCAAAAAGTGCTTGTCTTCCTATAATGATAGCTGAAGAACAGGTTTTTGTATGTTCTGTGACAACACAGTTCAGGAAGGCAGAGAAAACCAGTCTTTTTCTGAAATAAAGCCCTAATATGTTCCCTCATTTGCAACAGTAACTCAGACAGGTAGGTTTCCAAGGGCTTGTTGAATTCAGTGTGCATGTTTAATATTTCATTAAGGATTAATTGTTCTCTGGTATACAGAGAAAAATAAGTTAATTGTTCTCTGGTATACAGAGAAAAATAAGTTAGGACCTTATATTTGCAACTTTCAAAGGGCAAGAGAGGTAATTAAGTGCAGAATTTGGCTCACTGTATACAGCTGTCAAACTGAAACCATTAAGTAAGTTTCTCCTCCCCACCCCTCTCTCTCCCCAGATTAATACTTATTCAGTTCAGTGGGTTCCAGAGCAGCTCTTTCTTTTTTCTTAAAAAAGTAACTTCTATCTCCAGCAATTCTCTGTTTAACCTGAGTTTCAAGAAATACTTGCATTCGATTTGCTCCCTGCTCTAGCAGAGTTTAAAATCTCTCTGGAGTTTGCAGACATGTTGGTAAAGTTATATCAGTAGCTGCAAAATAACAATTATAAATAAATGTGTTTCTCATCTTGCACATTTCCCTCTCTTCTCAAGAATATTGTGGGTTGCAGATAGATTGTGATGACTTTTCTTTTGGCAGTGTGGTAATGAAGTATGTGAACCAGCCTGATGCTGCTTTATATTTCCAAACCTATAGACAAGTTTCCAAATAAAAAATAATTTGGAATTTAACTTCACTTGTTAACTGCACTTTAACATCGCTTATCCCAGTGCTTGGCCTTGGAAAGTTGCTTTCTTTTAAATATGTTGTAGCATCTTGCAAGTAACAGCTTTTATATTCCCATTGTGGGCAAAGGCAGTCTTTGAAAAGAATAGCTGGTACTGTATCTAGTGTACTTGGGACTCTAGCTGTATTTTAAGGAAACTCATGTAGTTGCCAGAATTATTTCCAAAGGGGCATTTTCTTACAGTGGGTGATGGAGTGGCCATAGGTAGAATAAGAGACCTAGGAGCAGTGGCAGAAGCAGGTATTGCAACCCTCAAGTGGAGGGCAGAGAGACTGGAGCTGGGGAAGTGGGAAGAATTGCGCTCTCTCTGTTGCATTATTAAGGAATTGCCCCAGTGAAAGGGCCATAGAGTCAGGCAGAAGAGTGGAGGTTTGAAACAGCATTTTGGGCTGGAACCTGGGGAAGGGGCTGCTTACATCTGGGATGTAGCATGCAGTCGTACACCACATAGATCTCATACATCAACATACCTTTGTGTGAGACATATTGTTCCAGTCCACACTATACGATAGTAACTAAAGCATGCCTGTTCAGATACAGGCCTGGGCCTTACTGAGAGATTTGGGACCTAGGGTTTCAGTTCTGTTCCGAGTTTATGAAATTCACAAAAAAGACACTTCAGCTCCTAAGTCACAGAAAACTGTAGGAAGACTTACCCAGTGTTTTTAAACTTTGAGTTAGGCTTCTTTTGCAGTGCCAGGTGTTACTTACAAAGTGATTTGAGATTTTCAATAGTGATGAACTTCTGACATGACATAGAGGGGAAAAATACTGCGTAACCTCAAGAAGCCACCCTATTTGCTGTGCGATGAACAAGATTCCATATGGAGGACCAAAGATATCTGCAATTATCTGTTTACAAACTTTTTTTCTGGATGTAAACTGCACAAAACTCCTATTTGTCTCTCTTTTTAAAAATTTAATCTTTTACTAGTATGTTTTAAGAAAGAGAAGTTTGTTATGTTTGCAGCCTTAAGGACTGCATCAAAACAATGTGATTACCACTGCAACCTGGCATTTGCTTGTACTGAGGAACGCATTTGGGAACTAAAATACTCCTGGGAGATGAGAATGTGTGACTTGGATTTAGATACAGTTACTTTTTTTGTTTTCCAACCCTTCCAGTTATGCTCTTTTTTCCCACACAACTTATTGCAAAGTATAGGTCTTAAAGCAGTGGTAAAGGGGAGGACAGTCATTTCTGAAGGATGTGGGGAGAAAAAAATACAAATTTTGTAGGTAAATCCCAAAGCCACAGAGGACATGTACAAAGAGGGCAAACCCAACAACGTCTTCTGGACTAATTCCAAACACTCAGGGTCAGTATAATGTGAAACCCAAATGGTCCATTTGTAAATGGCCCATTTGCAAACTGCTTGACCAGCCATTACTACTTTGTTGCCTTAAGTCCTCTCAAAGAGCTCAGAAGTCATTTAAGAAATTTAGCAGTTAGTGGTTTTGTATGTGATCCCTATGAACATTCCAACTCAGATGAATCCTCCATAGGACCAGAAGTCAGTGCACTATGTCCTTCTTTCTTTGCTGAGGATAATGGATTCCATTAAAAATTAACAGCAGAGACCAGGAAACTGTACAGAACACCAATGCAGAGATAGTGTTTCAGCTGGGGACCGGCATAGTCCAAGTGGCTGTTGAGAAGGCTCTTGATAGCATTTTCCTTCTGAATGTAGTGGGATGAAAGAGAAGGCTAGGCAGGTATGCTGATCTGCACAAGCATATTAATGTACTCTGACACTTCAGGGAAGCTTCCTTCAATCAAAAACTACTTTAGTTTGTGAAGGCTTTGCCCAAAAATCAAAATCAATTTTATATACCTCAATGCAGAATAAGTTACAGTTATATTCACACATATAAATACATATACACAGATTTTTTTAAGTAGGGACCACATCTTAATGCCTTGTAAGTTTACTGTTCCTATTAGTGATTATGTAAGACATTTCCCTTAATCCTGAATGACCAAATTAATTAGGTCCCTTTCTTGTTTCCCTTCTTACTGCAGAAGAGCAATGGTATCTCAGGTATCACCTGAGATAGTGATACACAAAAATTCCTTACAAGCTTCTTTTCTTCAATCTGCTAAATTTCACTGTGAAGAGAAGGGCTGGTATTCTGTTCCAATATACCAAGACTTTTGAGGCCACTAACACAGTCCTTGTGATTCCACTTTGGGAACCCACAGGATAGAAAGATTGTCTTACTAGAAACAGTATGGGAGTCGGTTTGTGAAGGCAGGTGTGACACTTAAAAGCCCCTCTTACAGTGTTTGAACTTCCAGGCTTATGATGTTTAACTTTATTGGGTTTAATTATTTTTTCCTTGCAACAATCTTTGTAAAAGCAATTCAGGATAACAGCTTACTGGTCAGAGGTGCGGGGCCTTCAGTAATTGCGTTAAGCAAAGTTTGCCCAGGGAAGTGGTGGAGTCAGCATTCCTGGAAGTCTTTGAAAGACACATAGATGTGGCACTTAGGGTCATGGTTCAATGGTGGGGTCGGCAGGGTTAACGGTTAGAGGTGATGATCTTAAGGGTCATTTCCAGCCTAAATAATTCTATGAGTCTATACAGGGGAAACATCAGTTAAATCCCCACTTTCTCTCCTTCAGGTTCTGTAAAATCTAAAAGACTTGGTGCCCCCCAGTGGCTTTACAAATTATTGCTACTTGTTAAGACGGTGGCTAAAACTACTTGCATCAAGACATGACTCCAAAATACTTCCAGAATTTTGATTTGTGTTTTACTGAATATTGTCTATTTTTCCTTGCTTTTATTTCTTTTAAAATCCTGAAAAATTCTTTGGTGCCAAAAGTGGACCTGCTACAAAATGTACAGCGTGGGTCTGGAGTTTTCTTTTACAAACTACTTGCAGGAAGCCAAATCTTCAATTTTTGTTTTTTTCCGTTCCTACCCAGGTAAATTTCGATTAAATTCAGTTGGTGATTACATTCAGATGAACAGTTGTGAAATTCTCATCTCATTAAACATGAGGTTTTTTTATGTCTTTGATTTCCAAGACGTAGTGTATGCAGCGTGAAATTTTGCAGAACTGTGTAACAGACACCGGTTTGGTTAAGGCTATAGAACATGAGGATAGGAGGAGACAGTAAAAGATCATTGTAACACGTATGCATATTTCACATACTTTTCCATGCACATATGCATACAAGCATCTGTATGTATACACATACTTCTGGTCACTTTTCACAGCTGTAAACTCATGCTGTTTATATTAGCAGAACATTCAAATGCCTTGGAAAGGATAGGCCATTTTATTGGTCTCATTCCTGGCTCGAAGAGCTTTCAGTCTAATTTTAGAGGGAGATGATAAATGGATGTAACAAACAGCAGGGAGGAAGTGGTAACAACAGTAACATTGGCTGGTTGCATAGAGTACCAGTATGCTCAGTATACGATTTTGAAGCAAGGTTTTGATTCAACATAAACAATGTTTTTCTATTTTAAGAACTATGCGAGCATCACAATGCTATGATTAAGAGTGCAAAATGTGTTTGGCTTTGTCCTTTCTTTCTTCCTTTCTTTCTTCCTTTCTTTTTCTTTCTCTCTCTCTTTCTCTCTTTCTTCCTCGCTTCCTTTATTACTTTTTTTCCTGTAATTTCTGTTTTTGCCTTGTTCTTGCCCTTTTGCAAAAAGTTCCTGTGAGCTGAAACATTTCACATCTAACCCTGGCCCAAAGTGAAATGTTTCATTTTTGTTTGATATCTGTCCTTGAACTTGAAAAAAGGCAAAGTGCAAAAGCAGGAAAAGACATGTGCTTCATTGTTTATTTTTCCAAAATTATTTGCTGTCATAAATGTAGAAAAGCTAAGGAACTTTTAAACATCATTTCAGGTGTTCCGATAATTTTTGGTGTAGACTGGCTGTTGCATAAAGACGAACTGTAATGCTAATAGCTGGTTGCTGTTATTTTATTATTATTCTTTCTTTTAGCATAGTGAGCACAAAGCTGATGACAGCCAGAGAGAAGGGGACTGGGTAAGGTTCTGCAGGTACCTGTTGAGGATAGGGGATCTTTCTTTCCAAGTGCTTTTGTATGAATTTTCTGTTTGGAAGAAAGCAAAACGTGGTATGAGAATGCAAGCATCACTGAGTGAGTGTTAAAACTTCTCAGTTGGCTGTTAATATGCCTGTTAGTATTTTTTCCTATTTGTTTGATTTTGGAAGAGCACTGGTTTCTTATGCTTCAAAATAATTACTCTGGCTTCATGTTCAATGTCACTCTTTATTCCCCAGTAGTTGTAAACAGATTGGCTGAAATTTGCTATCTATTTTCTTGCTTATACTGCCATCACCTTTCTTTTCAACTGAATCGGAGCACCCAGGTGAGAAGAGCGAGCAAGTTCTCCCTTTCCTCACAGTTATTCTCATGTTAAGTGAACTACTCTAAAAAGTGTCTCTTTCCAGCTTACTTTGCACTGGAATTTTGATCATTTTCTCTCTGTATGTCTGTATATCTCTCCCTCTGCCCATAATAACTTTTGGACTCTTTAGACATTCCCAGACAAAACTAACAGTGGTAGAAAACCTAAAGAAAAATTATTATGATTATTTACTATTAATATGGTATCATATAAAACTGTGCCGAAATGTCTCCTTAAGAAACTGACTAGTACTGCCTAAGGTAGACTGAGCTAGTGATATAGTAACGGCTCAATATGGTCTCTGGAAGTCATAAATGGGACGTAAGTTAACATAAACAGATGGCAACATGTGAATATTATCATATATGAGGAGAATGAAGAGAGAAAAGGGATGGAAACAATTTAGCACATCTTTTCTCTTGATGAATCAAATGTCTACAGTGTAGATACTGTCTTTCTCTTCTCAGCATGTCAGGCTGTCGCATCAATTTGAACATTTAGTCCGTCAGGATGAAAGATTTGAGATCTGTGCTGAAGTTATCTTGGGACTAGTCTGTTTTCGGCTGAAGGTAAGAAAGCTGAGACCTATTTCTTCTGTAGTTTTTTATAGCAATAAAGTAACCTCAATCAAATATAATCTTTGTAGTTAATACACTTAATTATTTTTTAAAGAAAGTAAAGGAAGTTTGTGTAGGTCAAAGCACATTAAAGAAAGAAGCTTAAGACAATTTCGTTAAAAATTAATCAAATGCTTAACAGAAATTCAAGCATATTAGAGTATGGAAGTATACAGTCAAGGCGAACAAATGGTCTACACAGTCATACAAAATGACCATTATGTTCTATGTTTGAAGGGCTTTGATGAAGAGGATTGTTTTAAGGTATTTCCCAAGACATTTGGATATGATATGTGAGTGTATGTGTGTGTATTACATTTTCTTGTTAAGTTAATTTTATGTGTGTATATTTAATGTTCTTGAAAAAAAATCGTATCTATATAAAAAATTACTATAATGGATGAAGATTAGAGTAGTAAACACTTTTTTGGGGGGATTTTTTGTTTTGTTTTGTTTGGATTTTTTTTAAGAATACACTTTCATTTATAAAATCTTACAGCCAGACTGGGCAAATTGGAGCCAGGCACAAGTAAGAGCAGGTTGCATGGGAAGCCAGCTTCCCAGATGCTCTTGGCTGTTTCTTTCTTTGTGCTGAACATGATCCTTTTGCCCTTCTTGGCCTTTCATTCCCCAGAATCTCTGTAAAAGCCATGTTCATTTATGTAGAGACCTTACCCAATAGAAACCTGAAAACTCACTCTGCACTCAGAGCATAAGAGCTGCAGTAGTTGGGAGGGCTCACTTGTTCAATCAGGCATTAAAAAGGGATCTTATTTTAGGTAAAAAACACATTTAGTAGAGGAGCTTGCAACTAAAGCCTCTGTAAAGGACTGGGTTGTGACACTGAATCTGAACACCAAGCAATAATAATAACAGCACTGGTGTTTTCAAGTTCACGTGATACCTCAGTGAGCTTATTGCTTCTCTGAAGGCTCACGAGCACATCTTGGCTCCTTCTGGCCTGTGTGGTATTCCTACTTTTCACCAATTCTTTTCTCAGTCATACAGTTGCCACAGTTACCTGAGCTTGATGCAGTTGGCTGAAGAAGCCAACAGATCTTTAATAATAAGGTAATGGTGAATTCATCTGGAATAGGTGTCGTGGTTTAAGCCCAGCCGGCAACTTGGAACCACGCAGCCGCTCGCTCACTCCCCCCCCTTTTTCTTCCTCCCCCCGCTCCCGGAGGGATGGGGAGGAGAATCGGAGGAATGTAACTCCCACGAGTTGAGATAACAGCTCTCCAGTAACTAAGGTATAATACAAACCACTACTGCTACCAATAATAATGATAAGAGGAATAACAAGGGAAAAGGACACAACCGCTCACCACCCGCCGACCGATACCCAGCCCGACCCGAGCAGCAATCTGGGCCTTCCGGGTAACTCCCCCCAGTTTCTATACTGGGCATGACGTGCTGTGGTATGGAATACCCCTTTGGCCAGTTTGGGTCAGGTGTCCTGCCTCTGCTTCCTCCTGGCTTCCCCTCCTCTCTGGCAAAGCATGAGACTGAGAAAGTCCTTGGTCAGAGGAAACATTACTGAGCAACAACTAAAAACATCGGTGTTATCAGCATTGTTCCCAGACTGAAAGTCAAAAACACAGCACTGCACCAGCTACTAAGAACGAGAAAAAATGACTGCTGTAGCTGAACCCAGGACAATAGGAAAATGGTTTTGTCTGAATTTATGTTGTTTAAAATGAAAAGAAAAAAGCCCCATCTCTTGCTAGAGAATCAGAGAGATTACAGAACAGAACATGGAGTTTTCCCAGTATGAGGAAACATGAATATAATTTCTTTCCTAACAGGAACTTTTAAAAGATTTTGAGGAATAGGTTCTGTTGCTTTTGTTGCTCAATAACAAGATGTTGGTTGTAGTCTGCTCTCTCACATGGAACAACAAACACTAATTTTGCAGATGCAGAGACAGCTGTTAGTCAGTGCTCTGCATTTACTTTAAAGGAACAGTCCTGGTGAAATAGAGCATAGCAACACAGGAATTGTCACTTTTGATCAGACCAGTAGTTCTTCTACATTTGTTGTCCTGTCCCTGATGATCCAGAGGAAAAAATCAGATCTATAGGGAACAGTTTTACAATAGGAGGTAAATACTGGGCGCCTTGCTAAGAAACTTTTGGACAAGGTGCAGAATAAAGGCATGATTATTCTGCTGAAAATCAATGTTGAAACAGCAGTGTTTTCATTGCTTGCCTTCCCAGTCCAAAAAAAAACAAAATAACAAGCTTTTAAATGAAGTTATAGTTACTTTTTGCAGCTTTATTTGCTTTTTAAATCACTCTTTAAAAAATGTTCCTGTGATTTCTGTAATTTATTTTAAAATGCATCTTCATCTTAGAAGTAGGATACTTGTAACTTTTATGTATTACAGTAGGACTAAGAACTGTAATGCTGCACAGCTGGAGAAGTATGAAATGTTTTCTCTTCCTTTGTTCTGGAGAAACCTGTTCTTGTTTTCTTTTTCTTTTTTTCTTAGCTGTAACTGTGATTTTTTTGCCTTTCACACTGTTGCACAGATGCACTAATAATCTGACTTTACAACCATTTCATCAAATGTATCATGCCAAAGGGTTAATTTTTGGCCTCCTTGTCAAGTGTGCAGATGAATACAAGTCAAGCTAGTCATTTCTCTAAGGGAGTGAGAATACTGTCTTATTGAAGCTGACAGACTCAATCAGAGCTGGCTTCTCAAAGCTCTGGGAGAGGATTAGTCACTACTAACTTCAATTTGACGTGACAGCCGAGTGTCAGAGCAGCCCCTAGGTGCAGCTGTGAGAGTAGAACAGAAGAAAGATATATAAATCTCTCTCCTGCCTCCCCTCACCCCTGCCAAAGGCATGAACCCAACATCATATAACTGCCTGTATTGCCTAAAAGTTAGTGCTGCACATATTATATTAAAGGCAAAGATCATAATTTTAATGATGGAATACCTTTGGTAAGAAAACAGGATATCATTGTCACCAGTGACATACCCATAATGGGTGGGGACTTGCAAAACACCAAAGTTGGTCCTTTTCTTAGTTAGGAACATTCCAGTTGCATGAATATCTCCTAGAAGATTAAGGCGAAGCTATGAATTTCAGGCACTCATCCAAATTCCCTGACAACTTGTGCTAAGGCAGAACAAGGTTTTGACTTGGGTTCAGCTCTAATATGATCCAAAACCATGACAATAATACATTTATCCTCAGTGCCAATGGGAAACTGTGTCTGCCTTATGCTTTGGTTTTATATGGAAAAGACTAAGCAGGCAAGTCATAACTGCATAGATTTGAGAGAACATGTTTTCTGATACAGATGCTTTCAAGATGACCTGTGCTACAGCAGGAACAAAACTGCTGCAGAAGAGATGGATTTGTCCAGTTGTTACTCTTCTACTGCAGTCAGTGTTCAGTAAGGGAAATCTGTGGTAAAAGCACAGGTGCTCCCGGCATCTCCTGCAATTTTGTGTTACCAGCAGTGTAATGGAAAGAGTAAAGGCTGTACAATAGCTGAGATGCTTCCACAAATAATAAAATTATAGCATTCAAGATTAACATGGTATATCCTAAGCTATTACAGCTAACTGCCCAGCAGAGCTGAAGCCATCTCTCGGTCTGCTAATATAGAAGTTATACAGATGGGTTTCTTTATTTTAGGTAACAAAGACTGTCAAAGATATGCAGCTAGCACTTCATCCTGTGTTGCTGAATCAGGCAAAAATACCAAGATTTTTGAGATCCCTTCTTTCATTGTTTTCATTTAAAGTGATTTACAACTGGTTTTGAAAATCTGATGACATCTTTAGTTTTATTTTCAAATGCTGACAGACACGAACTAGGAAAACCAATGATTCAACATTGGCTGAAGTGCAAAAAAGCCAGCACTCCTCTGTACAGTCCTATTTCTTTTGAGATTTGATATTAAAAGCATACAGCTGCTCTAAAAGAAATCCTCACATTCACTGTTTGAGCACAAGGAGAATGAAGCACACTAGAAGGAGATAAAATCCAGTACTGATGCAGAGTCCCTCTGACCTTCTGCAAGATATTTAACATTCATATCTTTGATTCCTGGCATGCAGAAGACTCTTTACTTCCAGTGGGAGGGTCAGTTTACCACATTTCTAAGATCTACTGCCCCTCAAAACCCTCTCTCTGTAGGTTTCTGTGGTGGACACTTCCTACAGAAGTTGAGGCAAATACTTTCTTAGGGTTTCTACTGATAGTATGAAACTTACTTATGCCAGGGATACATTACTGTAACTATTTCCTAATTAAGGGCAGGATTTCAATCTTCATATTGAAATGACTCTCTCACAGCAGCCATGCTAAAGTGAAAACTAGAGGGTTTGCTTTATGAATGTTCGTATAGCTCATTGCAAAACTTCCTCCCATGTTTGTTTGATTAGATCTAAGTGGAGTCAAATAGATGTAATAATGAATGCTTTTACAGGAAGGTACAGAGCTCACGACCTTAGGTCACAAAAAAGCAGTCAGCTATCACAAATGCCCTGGTGTGAACACTGCTTCTAAACCCCAGTTAATCCATAAAGCTCTTGTGGCTGAAAAAATATCTCTTGCGCCATCATCTTTTTGTGACCCTTTGACGGCAAACCACTGAGAGACGAGAAAGTGGCTGCTTGTTACTGGTGGTACTTGGGCTTGGCTGGTTGGTGGGATTTACATGTTCCAAACTTGCTTCTGAAACTCATCACCATATCCACTGAATTACAATGATTTCAGGGCTCAAATGAACTAAATGAGGCACTTCTTAAAAGCATAAATGCGGCCAAGAAGATTCATCTGGTCCCGTGCCACCTGCGAGAGAAGTTTGTGCTACGTTTCGCTATTTGTTCCCGCACGGTGGAATCCACCCACATCAAGTTTGCCTGGCAGCACATCTCACAGCTGGCAACTGATCTTCTGAAAACATGGGAACAAAACCACCACCAGCAGAAACAGCAGTGAAGTAGCAGTGGGGAGGAGGTAATTAACTGGCTTTCTCTGTGTGGCCAAGTTTTATTTTAGGGGCAGGTGGGAAAGTCAGGATATGAAGGGAAAAAAAAGAAACCAAAGCCTGTTGTTATATAGCCCAGCTGCAGTAGCAAAACCCTTGCCAGCAAGTTGTGTTGTAACCTTAATCATTCCTTCTCTGTACTGTGGTTTCATCTTGCCTGTTTCCAGGGTGCAGATAGCCACAGGGGCTTGAGCTGTCATTTCTTACCAGTTCGTAATCAAGAGCATTTATTGAACCAGGCAATGGAAATGCGTCAGTGCTCCCTCTGTTGTCCCCATTAACCTTTAGCACACCCATTCCTTGCTTCCCACATGAAACTGTGAAGTATCATCAATTTGATTAACATTGCTCTGACTTCAGAAAGAATCCAAGTTGGGGAAAATCCAGTAACCTGGTTCTAACACTGTTCAGGTCTACTTGCTGCAGTACTTTGTAAATGAAGTTTGAGCTTCAAAACTTTCACTACACAGCCAGATCAGGGGAGGGTGAGTACTAAATGAGCACTAGCTATCCTTATGGCAGGGTCCCTACTTTCTCCTGAAGGATTTGCTTTCAATACAGCCATTTTGTCAAATCTGGCAGCTGGTTTTCACGTTGATCATTCATAACGAGGCCTCTTAAAAGCTCCTTCCTAAGAGTTTTGTCAAAGGCCACGTGCTACCTGGTATTCTGTATTTTAACCATGTTATTATAGGCAGTGATTACTTGAAAATAGTTAAGCTATGTTCTGTGAAATAGAGTGGTGATTTCTTTTTATGGCTACCATTCTGCTTACTTCATTGTGTAATAAATCTTTGACAAAATGTGCTAAGAAATGTGATGAAAAAAATGTTCTTCTTTGTTTCTCAATTTAGGTAACAAACAAGATATAGCAAGTCACAATAAAAATAGAAATTAAGAGAACCAACCCTCAAAATA
>NW_009914959.1:391-4271 GCF_000696875.1 Nestor notabilis | reverse complement strand
TTTCATGGGCCCCTCCCCCCCCCCCACCCCCCGTGGTTTTCTTTCATTAACAGTGATGCATGGAATATGATAATACTGGAAAACAATTAACCTTCAGAGAAAGTCAAATAAGACATAGCTTGGCACCAACCATTGCTATGTTGTACTGTTGAAGGCAGGTACAGTAAAAAAAGTGAAATGAAAGTCAGAAACCATGTCTGACTTTAGTAAGTACTTCTGCCATTTTGAAAACATAAATTCCAGGCAGTTATTTCTATATAAGATCAAAATAAATAGCTACTCCAAGAAAAGAAATCTGTAGGATTCATTTCTACATTTGCATTTGTTTTAATCTTTTCCTTTTACTGCTCATATTAACTTCTAAAGCATCTTGAACAACTTGCCCAATTATTCAGCTTTCTTCCTCTGTCTCTTGCAACTATAATTCCTACATTTGGGAAGCTGCAGACGGACCATGAAACATGCACTGGGGCAGTTAATTTGGCACACAGTCTGCTCCAAAACACTGTCTTTCCAGAAGGGATTAAAGAAGTTGACTATGGATCTGGTGATTCCCAATCACCTCACTTCTGCTGTGCAAAGTGGGAAAGGATTAGGGTTAACGTGTGTGCAAGTGGTACATGAGAGATGTGCATGAATCCTGACAGTAAGCAAAAGGGGACCAAGCTCTGCACTTCCAAAAGGTCAGGCTGTGTGCCCAGGGGAGGCAGTGACATGTCGCCCTTCTGTAGGGCTTGCCAGAGGCTGTGTTATCCACCCAGATGGAAAAGCTGGTTACTCTTTCTTTAAGGAATTGCTTTCACAGGTAACAGATGAAGCAAGGGATGACAAATGAATCTGGCAAAAGCCTGTAATATTTGAGCAGGTGACTGCGCCATTCCACCAGACGCTGCTCTCAGCTACAGGATCAGAAATTCTGATGGCATCATTCTTGTTAGCAGAACCAAAATGAAATTAAGCTTTTCTGTAGTGGCACAATGCAATAGATTGGTAGACTGAAGACATGCTGGCAGTTGTTTCCTTTCTCTGTTATCGGGTGTTTTTAAAACAACATTATTCAGTTCTCCTGACTTGGGAAATAATGTTCATCCATAGCCCATATGGTCCACACTGGTACAATTTTACAGCTTTTACACTATGACAACACTAGAATCTAGGAGCCAGAGAAGAATTACACCTTCTCTATAAGACAGACCAGTGTTTTGTATGTGAAATATCTAACTAGGTCTGTCCAGGAACAAAAAAGAGATCAGATTCTGATCAAAGCTATCGTAGAGTAAATCCAGGATAATTCCATTGAAATTAAATGGAGTTGTTTTGGGATTAAGTGACTATAATTGAAATTAAAATGCTAACTAATAAGTATTGGAAAAGAAATGCGTAAGGTAAGGCAACACTAGGCTGAACATAAGAGGATTTTGGTGGAAATCCTCTCCATGGAAACTAGAGCAGAGGTGGATGATGCACGCCTGTGCGAGCCTCAGACTGCTGTAGAACAGGGACGCAGGCAGGATCCACATCCAAACCCAGGAGGGGTTAAATGTTCCCAACAGCCCAGAACTAGATGCAGGTCCCTCTAGACATTTGTGGGGAAATGTTGCCAAAACCTGACATTCAATTAAACATTTTTCAGATTACGGGTATTAGTTTTAGAAAAGGCTGTTGTCCAGATACCAGAACTTCTGGGAAAATTTAGAATAAAGGTTAATTTAAAATATCATAAATGCAGTAAATGTTATTTTATTTTCGTTTTTAAGGAAGTGATGTAAGTAAATCTTCCAAGGAACTGCAGTGACAAGACCCATGGAATTACATTTCCCCATGGCCAGCTCAGTACAGAAATCTGAAGTTCACAGTCCTAGTTTCTCTGAGGTGATTTGAACATGTAATTGGTGCAGAGCTTCTTAGGGTTCATGCTCACGTACCCTTTTTTCCCCACTTGGTAGTTCCTTCATAGACTATTAATGTTAGGTCATCTGAGAATGAAATCTGGTCTACATTATCAACTCCAGAACAAAAGTGTTGAAAAGAACATTCTGAAAGAACATAACTGCTGTTTCTGTTCTGTAGCTTTGCAACATACCTGTGAGTGAGAAGTTCTGTATTTATGAATATTTAATGTGTGAGCCTGGATTTATTGTGCCTTGTGTGCAAAAGCTAATGCAGTCTGTGGCGATTAATACTGTTTGATGTTAAAAATAACTACCAAATATCAGAGCTGTGCTTTAGTAGAATATCCACATCTCAAGGGAGACAGTGAGGCTGCTGGAGAAGGGGGGGGAGAAAAGTAACTCCTCAGTAAACATACATTTGGGGTTCTTTTTAAACTAGTAGGGTGCTAGTACCATACTTACATTCTTCATAATAATGAAAAATTATAAATATATTTTAGTACTGATGGTGAACTATTGAAAAGATGTATTTATGAAAATTTGAAATTTGAATTATGAAAATTATGAAAATATATTATACTCTGAAACGCATTATAATTATTACATTTCTAATTTTCTCTTGCCTTTACATATAAGATTCTGCTCATGGTTGTTTTGTTGCTGTCTCCTCTAAGGATACCGTACTTACGAGTGGTACTTACATTGCACTTGCCTTAACAACAGCTGTCTAAACCTTGAGACGTGTGAACTTGAATTGCTCGAAGACAGGAGCATATGGGAAATAAAACTGAGAACCCTGATGACCAGGGTGGTGGAGGCAGATTAAATAACCATTGATGGCTAAAATCTACATAGCATATGTAGAGTCTGTATGAACTAAATGGAAAAATAATCAGATGTTTAGTGCATTTTTATTATAATTTGTTGAGTTCCTTTAAAATCTGTATCCAAGGCCTACTAAATGGACACGCAGGTTGTAATTGGCAGCATTAATAAATGGAAATAAAACTATGACTATTGTCTGTGTTTGCTCTTAAGAAAGCTTTTCCCATTTTATTCATGCCATATGCGCTGTAAGGAGTCCAACTTGCCCACTTGGTGGGGGGAAATCAGTGCCTTTTCCTCAGTCTCTCAATGCCTGGCCAAACAAGAATTCTGGAGCTGGATGTGCCACTGGAGCCAGCTGCTCCACTTCGGCTTTGGTTTCCTGTCCAGGCACCACCGGGTAGGACCAGGCAGCATCCCACTCCACTAGCCCTGCCTACCCACAGCCTGCGTTCCCCAGGGCGGCTGAGCCGTGGGCTCCTTCCCTCCCTGCCCCTGCGCAACCCAAGGGAAATTGGGCGAACACACCTTGGGGGAAGTGTGATGGCAGCAGCGTTACCGGCTACAAATGTTAGCCCAATTTGGTCTCAGATGATAACTTGCTAGCAGTGCAGACGGTTTAATACGCTGTTTGCACTAATGGTATTACAAGCTTGATGTAGAACAAAAACCTGACAGTAACAAAAGAAATGTTTCTCATGGGAAATTAAATGTTCACCCACACAGAAGTGACGGTGTTAATACCAGAGGCGTAACTGCAGCGTAGCGTGATAATTTGCATCTAGATCCATGTGCTAATTTGAACGTGGGCTGGTTCGATCCAGTGAGGGACTCCACGATGAGATTCAGTTCATGGGACACATCCACCTGGGCCACCATCTTTTGCCATCCTGTTACCTACCTCATCCCTCTGCCAGAGTCCTGTAGCAGAGCGGTGTTAATACCAGAGGCGTAACTGCAGCGTAGCGTGATAATTTGCATCTAGATCCATGTGCTAATTTGAACGTGGGCTGGTTCGATCCAGTGAGGGACTCCACGATGAGATTCAGTTCATGGGACACATCCACCTGGGCCACCATCTTTTGCCATCCTGTTACCTACCTCATCCCTCTGCCAGAGTCCTGTAGCAGAGCTGTTCTCCAGGAAAGGCCTGTTCAGCAGCT
>NW_009914959.1:0-271 GCF_000696875.1 Nestor notabilis | reverse complement strand
GGACAGCCCCAGCCTCCAATGCTGCCCTGGTGGCTGCAGTGCCTGGTGACGCAGTGGGAGAGACGGAACAGGTGGCCACGGAGCTCCGGCGCTGTGTGCGCAGAGGTGCGGGTGCCCACCGCTGACAGCAGAACCATCAGCTACCCCAGGCGGGGCTTGTGCCTGTGCTCACGGCACGGGGAGCTTGCCTCCCATGGGGCTCGCCCTGCGCAGAGGGTGGTTGCGGCGGGGAGAGCCTGGCACTCCGCGAGCCCCCGGACCGAGCGAAGGG
>NW_009914958.1:26856-93999 GCF_000696875.1 Nestor notabilis | reverse complement strand
TACTGGAAGGCTGCTATGAGGTCTCCACTCATTTTCAAGGGAAAGTTGGGGTTGTTCAGCCTCAGAAGAGAAGGCTGAGTGGAGACCTTACAGCAGCCTTCCAGTATTTGAAGGGGGCATATAAGGACGTTGGGGAGGGACTCTTCGTTAGGGAATAATAAATCATTAATTCACCATGTTTGCCCCAAGACACACAGTGAGAAAGAGGGTGAACTACGTAACATTGCAGTATGTGCCGGGCATTTTAGGTTGAATGGGACAAAATCAGTTTGTGCATTTTGGAACTTGTTGGAGTGGAGAGTCCCGAAAGAGCTGCTGTGTAGAAAACCTACTTTGTTGGGAGTTAGAAGGGATGCCGTCCTTGAATCTGTGGTTGATTATTCCCTATCCCCCCACCAAAGTTGGCTTGATAACTGAAAACCTTTTGTTGGTAATGACATTATTTTGCAATACTCTGTTTATTTTATAGTACCTAGTATACCTAGTGTACGTGTAGGACCACATGAAGCAAGATAGAATCTGTGAATTAGCACATCCTATTATACTGTGTCCATATAAGTAAAGTTGCTATAGAACAAGAAGTAAGCTTGTCATTTAAGTATCGATAAGTAATATATCTGAGTAATGTATGAATGCTAAGTATCATGTCAAAATGAAAACTTATTGAAGTTGGCTTTGGTGATTAAACAGTTCTGGCTCCAGTAATCTGCAGCTGAGAAAGGGCTACCATGAGTATGAACTAAGACATGCACTTAACTGATGTTCTAGTGAAAACCATGAGCAGAAAAAGATGAAGGCATAGGAAATTTCAAAGATTACTATGCTTGAACCAAAATGCGGATTTTGGATGGACACAGAAGACATACCTCGCTTACTGGAATGCTTTATTATAGTGGAATTAGTTGTTAAAAACATGCCTTTTTGCAATAGGACTTTGTCCTTCTGTATTTAATATATGTAGACAGTGAGGATGGTATCTCAGTAGTGCCACAGATGGTCTAGATTGTGCACACATAGTTAAAGCTTTCAACAGTACCTACATGTGTTTTCATTGTTGAAACTTGTGTTGAAACTGTTTGAAAAATGCATGTTTTCTGCGGTCTATATATCACACAATTTTTACTGCAAAAGATTGTATGAAGCATGCATTTTCAGGAATATTTCCTCAAAAAATAGCTCTCTCTAGGATTGTGGGGGACTATGTGCAATTCCCCCCAGTAAAACCTACTTTTAAGTCTCTATTGTTCTTAGGGGCATTATCCTCAAAATGTCAATCAGCATGTGATTGCACTGCTACATTGTACTGCTGCATGAAAGAATACAAAGCATTTTTTATTCCTCAGCCACACATCATAACTCCTTTCAGCAGTAATCCATGGTTGCAATATAAAATGGAAATACATGATTAGAGAGGAAAGTTTTTTTTTTTATAGCACTTCACATATATCCAGTTGTCCAGATAAGAGAAGCATAATGTACATTTTTTCCCAAATGCTTGCTGTGAACATACTATGATTGTAGTTAGATGTCACTCACCAGCTCTTTTTGCTTAAAAAAAATCAGGAAAAGGATTAGGGGATGAGGATTACTAAACTATTAAACTTTCGTAAAAATATAATCTGTATGTGGAATGAATAAACAACTTGATCACTGGAAATTTGGAATACCTTTGTTATGTCAGTTAATATGAAATAAATATGAACACACAGGCTGTTTGATTTATGCTATATTCGGGTGTTTTTAATCAGTCACTTCTGGCATGTATATGGAGGCTTGTCTCTGGATTTCCGTGGTAGAGAAAGATGTTTGACTACAGCTTGTTGGTTTACTCATCAGATTTCTGTCATTGTTTTCAAATGCACTTACAGGTATCCTCTCAGGATGGCCCATCCCCATAATAACAATTGACTTGATAAAGACAACTATTTGTAGCTTCAGTAAGTGAAGTAGCATTGTATTACACTGTGTTTGATGTCACCTATACCCCAATGTGTGTATGAGCATGTGACATAAATTAAAAAATCTAAACTTGGTTTAATTTTATCCCACAAAGGTAAAAAAAAATATCTCACTTGCTTTGGCAAAACATTACAGCAACGTTAATACTGAATGTCTTCTTTTGATAGTTGTCTTTTCAATGTTACATGTAGGAAATAAGTATTATGTGAAGAAGTTAACCCCCTCTTTTTCATTGGTCTCATGAGCTACTTAAAGCTCCTAAAATTAATTATTCAGTAGATTGGAGTATTTTGGGATCTAAATATAGATTATTTATTTACTACTTCAGTAAGATTTTGGGTATCAAGGCTAGTAGATGCCCAGGGTGGCTTGCTCTGAGCTCTCGGGCGTCTTTCATCTAAGTTGCCTACATTTTCAGTAAAACCATCAAGAAGAGATAGCCTACGAATGAAACTTGCAAAAGTCTGGATGCTTGTTAGGGTACCAGCAAACAACTACCTATTAACTACTTAAGATAATTCCATCTTCTTTTGTAATATGGATGTTTATCTTCACTGGAGATACTGAATTACTTTCTATTGGGTCCACTTGTCAATTCCTTTGCATGTGCAAGGAGAAGAAGCTGGAGGAAGATTGTGTGAAGTAGGGCCAGGTGAAATGTCTGCAGTCATAATCAAATTTTGAATAAAACAACCAGTCTGCACCAGCTCAAACAGTGCAGAGGAGGGATCTGTTATTGTTTTTGGTACCACAGGATTCTTAAGTTATAATAGCAATGTGTCTATTCATATTGTGGGAAATGACTGAACTTTTAGCTTTTGTAGTAGAGACCTCTAAACATTCCTTTTCTGCCAGAGTAATTCAACACAAACATAACTGCAATCAATAAAATTACTTATTTGTAATTATTAAAAAAAAGGCAGTTAAAAAAATACAAATAGACTGATTTACAGCTCAGAATGTATTTCATGGTTTTCTTGGATGAGGTAGTTTTATGGTAGTGAATAAAACTCAACATTTTAAAACCCAGTTTCATTGTGTTAGGCCTTAGGATATTTAATTGGCTTATCGATATCAAATGAACACAGATTTTGCTGTGTAGCATAATATGTTCAGAAATGTTACTGAATTTTCTTCTCAGTAAGAAGAGTTTATGTTGAATTTCTGAGAAGTTTCTATACTGGATTTTTAATATCTAGTGGGTAAAATGTTCCCTTCAGTGAAATTGACAGTAAATCAAGAGAGCTTGGTTCAACTGCTTGAGTGTGCTGTAAGCATAGTAATCAAACAAATAAGGAGGTAATATTTCTGGTACTAACAGTAATATTTCTTTTGAAACAGATAGGAGTACAATACATGGCAGTATTTTTGCTTTTCAGAATTTCAAATACATTAGTGCCTCACTAGCAGGCTTTAATTTTTCAGAGCTGTTGAATATTAGGGGGAAGAAAGCGTCTCTTGCAGTGTCATTTTTGTTTCTGGATATAGTCGCCTTGCCCAAAATGTCTTCCTACCTCCTGTGTGTTTGCTATACTGTGTAATGTTTGATTCTGATCATAGCAGCTCCTGTCTTTCCTAGGAGTGTGAAGTCTGTTTTGCATTAAGACTTTGTCTTCAGCCTGTGTCTTATAGGTATACAGTAATGATAGGCATTATTAAAAATGAGGTACTGAGGTAAGTCACTGTTATGCATGTCTCTCTTAAACCTACCTGGGTTATGTTCTATTTCTTAAAAAACAGAATTAACAATCTCCAGCATTTAATTTCCATAAAAATAGCTAACCAAAACCTGGTAGGTCTTCTTGTCTGGAAACGTATGGCTGGTTATGGATAGGGATACAGTGCCAGTATCTGAGAAGTCCAGTACAAACTTGCAGAGTAAGTATGAGCACGGAAAGCTTAAAAAAAGGGAAAATAATATTTGAAAGGATTAATGAAAGAATGCTGTGGGCAGCTCAGATGTCTGACTATATTAAGCAATTGTAGTTAGAATCACTGACCCTTTCAATAATCTTGTATGCCAAGGCAAATAAATGGGACTTACTATGAAAAAAGTCCAAAAGGATTTAACCTGATTCTGGTCTCTAATTATTAGGAGAAAAAAAAAAAAATCTTGTGTTTATAATCAACAGCAAATTTGTCTGATGGAGAACTAATGTCTAGACTGTTGAGGAAAAATATTATGTAATGAAAGATTAGTTCATTGAAGATACAAAGGTAAAATCCTATGAATGTTCCTTGGGAGACGTTAGTTTTTCTAACTTCGTGCTTCAAGAGATGGATGCTTTGTGATATAAGTCTCCTTTTGAGGCTGTCCTGGGTTCAGCTACAGCAGTCATTTTTTCTCCTTCTTAGTAGCTGGTGCAGTGCTGTGGTTTTGACTTTCAGCCTGGGAACAACACTGATAACACCAATGTTTTTAGTTGTTGCTCAGTAATGTTTACTCTGAGCAAGGACTTTCTCAGTCTCATGCTCTGCCAGGGAGGAGGGGAAGCCAGGAGGAAGCAGAGGCAGGACACCTGACCCAAACTGGCCAAAGGGGTATTCCATACCACAGCACGTCATGCCCAGTATAGAAACTGGGGGGAGTTACCCGGAAGGCCCAGATCGCTGCTCGGGTCGGGCTGGGTATCGGTCGGCGGGTGGTGAGTGGTTGTGTCCTCTCCCCTTGTTATTTCCCTTATCATTATTGGTGGTAGCAGCAGTGGTTTGTATTATACCTTAGTTACTGGAGTGCTCTTACCTCAACCTGTGGGAGCTACATTCCTCCGATTCTCCTCCCCATCCCTCCGGGAGTGGGGGGAGGAAGGAAGGTGGTGGGCGGAGTGAGTGAGTGGCTGCGTGGTTCCAAGTTGCCGGCTGGGCTTGAACCACGGCAGAGGCTAAAATAAAACAGTACTGTTAACTAATGTAAAAATGAGACTAAACTAACTTTATAATGGAAATATTCTGTTTTCATCCTCATTCATCTAATGAAAATAAAAATCAGCTTAAATTTACCTTTTGAATATATTCATTTCTGAAACAGTGTACATGATAAGTTACAAAATTTGAACCCAAGAATTTTGCTGTCTTGCTTTTCCACTTAAAAGATTGAAGGTTAGTTTAATTGCTTAGATTACACTAACCCAACAATTCCTACATCACCTGGAAATCTGAAGACAATTCTTACGTCAGTTTCACTAAAAATCTGTATTTGCTTTCCATTAAAAATCATGCCTAGCCATGATGCACTAATATGCGAAATTCTCTGGTACGTAACAGTCCTGAGGAGATAATGCAACAACTTGCTTCAGAGCTGCACTATGCCTGATGGAGCTGAGCAATAAAATGAAATGGGTGCATGCAAGCTATGACCCATAGATGCTGGAGTACACTAAAGTTGCTACATGCAAAAATTCTGATACTAAAAGCCTAAAGGTACTAAATATTGCCTGTATCTTTTGTAGATGTCCTGCATAGTAATAGCTAAACATAGCTAGAACCTAATTTCCTTTTTACCTTGGTTGTCAGGTTAGGACATTGCTCTGTAAATCAGGAGAGACTGAATACTCTGGTTTAGATTTAGGAAGATTACAGTACATGACCAGTCATCTTGCTATAATTTTGGTCACTTTGTTCAAAACTCATGGTTGATCAGTCCTCTTTCCATGTTGTTATGTTCGGTAGGTGTTGGCTGAGTTAATGTTGTTACAAAAATGTCCCTTATAGTATTTTATTTTCTTTAGCTATTGTTCACACTGTGATCTTTAAAGAAACACAAGAAATTGGAAAACAAAACTTAAATAAAATCTCCTTAGCATAGAAATTATGAGAGTCATAAATAGGAGCTTTATGGAAATTGACGTGGAATGAAGTTAGGCACACTAAATGAATCAAAATTAAATTTTCTCTTATTTTTAAGACACTTAAGATTTGTTTTCATTTCACCTTACTGCAGGCACTTACCTGAGATCTTGAAGTTAAGAGTGTAGACTTCCAGTAGCCCTTCTATAATCCAAAGAGAGGTAAGCACTTGTTCAATTTAGATAACAAAACCAAAAGGAGGATCTCCTTATTTATGTCTCATTCTAAACAGAATAGAAGGGGGACTGAAGGTGACTAAGAGTGTTTGGACTAGGTTACAGAGGACTTCCTGCACTGTCCTGCAGTCATTATGTTCTGCTCTGTGTATTTAATGTTTTGTTTATTCTGTGGTTTTGTTTGTTTTTCCCCGGTGGAAGTTGTGGCACGTGGTTGGTGAAAGGGAAACATCATTCAGATGGATCTCTTGATTCAGAGCTGGCATGCAAGATGGAAACATAGGAAGCACTCCCAGAGCTTAAATTGCCTATATTTTTTTACTGTTGTAGTGATGTGATTCATAGAATGATTCTCTGCCTGAAGTTTAAAATTCTTACTTGCCTTGATTTTTAGACATTATTGGGGTAAAATCAGAGATGATCAAATATTTTCCATGAACAACCTTCAATGTGTGTTAATGTAATAGAAAAACACTTAATTAAAAAATTATTAGTTCTCCTAAAGATGTAAGAAAATGCATTAAAAAGATATGGCCACTAAATACTTGGATTACTTAAAAGTACATAAAAAGGAATTTCATAAGCAGATTTCTCATTATGAATTTGTATTTTAAAGAAATAGTGTCTTGGAAACTATGTTCTTGTATGTGCAAAATGTACAATGGCTAAAATTTGATCATATTAAAAAGTACTTAAGGAGGTGATCCTGCCCCTCTACTCTGCTCTTGTGAGGCCTCACTTGGAGTATTGTGTCCAGTTCTGGTGTCCTCAACATAAAAAGGACATGGAGCTGTTAGAGCAAGTCCAGAGGAGGGCCACAAGGATGATAAGAGGACTGGAGCACCTGCCTTATGAAGACAGGCTGAGGAAGTTGGGGCTGTTCAGCCTGGAAAAAGAGAAGGCTGCGTGGAGACCTTATAGCAGCCTTCCAGTATCTGAAGGGGGCCTACAAGGATGCTGGGAAGGGACCCTTCGTTAGGGACTCTAGTGGTAGGACAAGGGGTGATGGGTTTAAACTTAAACAGGGGAACTTTAGGTTAGATATAAGGAAGAAGTTCTTTACAGTGAGGGTGGTGAGGCACTGGAATAGGTTGCCCAAGGAAGTTGTGAATGCTCCAACCCTGGAGGCGTTTAAGGCCAGGCTGGACAGAGCCTTGGGAGACATAGTTTAGTGTGTGGTGTCCCTGCTCATGACAGGGGGGTTGGAACTAGATGATCTTAAGGTCCTTTCCAACCCTAACTATTCTATGATTCTACTTCAGCTTTATGGCCAGTTCCTAAAATGTTTGGGGTTTGGTTTTGTTTTGCTTTTTTTTTAACTTATGGAAATTTATTTATTTGTGGTACACCAAGGCAGAAGACTGTCCCTGGTGAACACCACTGGTTGCTCTTAGTGCCAAAATCACATGCTAAATTATACAGATAAATATATTTTATACTCCACTTTTACATAGGTCTAGGAGCTGTTAGCATAGTTATATCACTCTTATTTCAGTGGGTTTTCAAAAAGTTTAAACACTTTGTTAAGTAAAATCCCATTCCTTCCCTCAAATTACCTTAATTCATTGCCTTCTTGTTATGATAGTTTAATTGAGTGTGGGGTGTAAAACTAATTTATTTTTCTTTTGCCATCCCCATAGTTCTCTCTTTATTGAAAAAGTAATTACTGCCTTTCGATACAATAACTGGGAAATGACTTTTTCCAATAACTCTGGTTTTCATACCATCATCATAGTAAAAATTATTGATGCACCAAAAAGAGGATTTTGTGACTTAAAATTAGTTTAAAATAGCTGATATTTCTATAGAAAGTTACTTTTCTGGCCACTGTTTAACCTCCTGCAACAGACTTTAGTGTTTTGTACTGAAGGTCATAAACTGGGGAAAAATACTGGCAAGTTTACTTTTCTGATATTTCGCCTACTATTTTTGTGCATTAGGTAGTGTATTTAGACAAAATTTGCTGTTTTCACAGAATTTATCCCTCCACCAAACATCTGAATGCTACAAGTTAAAAACCAAAGATTTAGTTATTGAAAAGCAGATCTCGTCAGCAATTACATAGGTACATGCCATAAAAGATTGTTTAAGTGTTAAAAAAGAACAATGTAGTGTTGATAATGGCTTAAGATGATTATGTGAGGTCTAAAGTTAACTACTTTAAAAAATGAGAAAACTGACACTTTTAAAATGTGTATCTGAAGAATTGCAGTGTAAGCACTTTTACACACTGGATATGGGAGCAATTAAAGCTGATGGCAAGGAGTTTTTGATTGTTCAGCTTTTGCAAATCGAGGGCACAAGTGGTACAGAAAATAAAACTGTGACTTGTAATGTATATAGAACATAGAACTGAATTTTCCTCTTGTTTGCTTAATTAATTGTAATGTATTTCTATTAACATGTTCATTAGGCAAAGTAAGTTAAATATGGGTTTGTTTTCCTCCTCTATTGTCAGTAATTACTTTGCATGTAATAATTAAATGTCTTCCTTTAGAGGACTGTATGTGTCAGGATAAGCTAGAAGGAGTCATTGTGCAGTCAAATGGGAAAGGGCTGTGCAGGACAGGTGGTATGACAGGCTGCAAGTGTCAGATCTGAGAACTTCATGGCAAAGTGTATTAAATGTAGGGAACTAGGTGATGATAAAACTCAATAAAAGAAAAATTCTGTCATCTATTTTTAGGACTATCTGATCTAGTATTGAGTTTTTCTATATCTTCACTGGGCCACAGTCCAAAAAACTGGAGTTTTAGGCGTGAATGGAATAATATACAAGTAGACATTCCTACACCTGGCATTGTGTGAATGCTCTTCTCTAGAATGACATCCATGAATTTTCAAGGGAAGAATGTGCAACACAGTATCATTTCATCTGATAATTATAGACCATTAGCAGCTTCCTTTATTAGTTATTACTGTCATTTGGCAGAATGAGATCACCTGACTGGTATTTAGGCACTATTTTAAAAATAGCTGTATTCATAATAATAAGTATAGTGATGCCCCACCAGGGAGCTGGGATATGTTTAGGTTCTCATTATTGAAATTATTCAGAATTACTCATAACTGAAGGTTAACAACAACAACAAAACCCTCTTAAATCTTTTGGGTGACATAGGAGGTCATCTCTTTTTTTCTTTTTCTTTTTTTTTTTTTTCCTTTTTTTTTTTTCCCTTCTTCAAAAAGGTAGACTTTATTTCACTCTAAGTTAGTCTCAGTTGTGAAACTTGTTCCTTTTGGGGACAGTTTCTAATACTGGTTTTGAGGGTGCTGTGCTGTTGTGAGTTTCTGTAAATCTCCAATTTAACATTTGTATCTCAAGATGCTACTATCTCAGTTGATTTTCCAGTGTCTTCATAGCTGGATGTGTTGAGGATGAAGTTGCCAAACAACATACAGGGTATGTGTTGTCTGAGTTGTTCAGTTCAGCTACATGATACTCAACCTTAGCCTCTGCCTATGCTCTTTCTTTAAGCAAGCAGAAATGTTTATTCTTGGTGCTTGTTATCATTAAGGATCTTCCTATGGCTTTCCACATGGGTTGACTTGATCTCATCTCTTTTCTAATATCCAGTGTGAGATGCATATGTTATAAGACCTGGGGTTGAATGCACTCTGTATTTCTCTTGTGTATGTGGATGTTGGTTTCCTATGCAATCCATTGCGTAGAAAGACTCTGGTCAGATGCAGTGTGAACATAGGCCACATTTCCTGCTGGTCTGGCTTTGAAATCTGTAGTCTCTATCACACTTGACTGGCCTCAACATAAAGGATCCTCTATGCAAGGAACTGAGAAATCAGAAGTCAGAAGGTCTTGTGACTCTAGGCTGCCTCATGCTGCTTCCCAATATCCAGGTGTGGCTGCTAACGCTCAGTCAATACCATGTGTCTGTTACTTATTAGAAGACACAGTTTATTTGAGATATGACAACACTGAGCCAGCAGGTCCAAGCATAAGTTAGGATAACAATAAAGCCGTATGCAATTGCTATGTTTTATCCCAGGAGCAGGTGAAGCTCAGTGGCAAGGAACTGATCTATTTAAAGTATGTTAGAATGAGAGGTAATATGAATCTTCAGGAGCTTTTGTAAAACATGAAATATTTTGGGTGTTGCTTTGTATCAGACACCCTAAATTATACTCTGTCTTTATATGTGGCAAGATTAGTAAAACTGAAAAAAAGATTATAGAGTTGTTTTTTTTGTTGTTATGACCACCTAAGACCTAACTATTCTCTGTATTATGGTCTCTTACTAAATAGCAAAAGAAAGAAGATCACAGTATATCCTTTCTATCAGCATTTCATCTAATAATTTACATAAATTTAGTATTATGAACTTGTAGTATGGATTCTCAAGACTTAAATTGATCATCAGTGATTTGCACAGAATGGTGTACAATTATCCATTGCTATTTTTGACATTATTTTAAATACAGTGCATGTCTAATTACTTGTGCTCATCTTTTTGTATATTTGCACTTAATCCCAGTCTTTCTATTCTTTTTACCCTTCTCTGCAGCAGTGCACACATCAGTATTAGTAGTAGAAAAAAAATTATGATGCTATCACATGCTTCCCAGGAGCTTTGGGTTTGTTAATGCTGGAAGCGTATTTCTCTTCTATTGTGCAAGGTAATCCTCTCTTCTTTTAGTGGGAAAAGATACCAAATGCTATGTACTGCTTTATGCCTAGTATATTAGCTAGGAAATATGCCGCATCTTGGCTCACAGATTTCCGACTAATAAACTACGTGCTTTCAGTACTTCATAAGTGAAGAAGATGGCAATATCTTTGAATCAAAGACACTGCAAATAGAAAGGTCATTCCCAGAAGACATCTGTATCAAACATGGAATGGGAAAAGACAGTAGAGAGAGTCCCATCTGAAACATTTTGGAACAAACACAGTTTACTTCTCAAAAGAACATTGCACTGTATCTCACAGAGACAAGGTATAGCTTGTGTTGTAATGACTTTAAATTGTAAAATATCACCAGGGTGGTTTATCCGTGGTGTAATTCTTTTGACTTCAGTAGTCTTATGTATTTTGCACCAAAGCTCTAATTTGTCAGGAAGAAAGGAGTGCGTATTGTCACAGGTCTTCTTCATTCCAGTAGAGTGCTGGTTTCAAAATATAAAGACTATGGCAGGGATGAAAGAAGCTTTGATGGTGTTCGTTACAAATAACAGGAAAACAGTTGTCTGCATGAACAATGTAGTTCTTACTATGAGATTTAGCCAGTAAGAACATTTATAACTTTATTAGGCACCTTTAATAACAAGCATACAAAGGCACGTGGTCTCTGCACATCCATTTCAGAGGTGCTTCAGCACTGTGAGAAGAGTTCATGGGTCAACACGCTACAAGCTGAGTCTAAGTGGGCAGAGTTTTCAAATCTCTTGAGGCCTGGAATGAGACTGCTTGGGCAGTCTTAGTTGCTCAGTAAGGATTTGTTGTATCCATGTTAGTATACTGCAAAACCGATGTTCTGCAGAACATTGTCTCGTAATGATGAGATTTTAACCAACATCATGCTTAGGAGGATATGGGAAAATACATCAGAGAACCATTCTTGCTTCTGAGTTTATTGATGGGACTATCTGGACATCTATAGCTGCTTTGAAGTAAAAACTCTTAGCTATTTCAGACAGTGTTTTGTTAGAAAGCATTGCTTTATCAGTATCTTAGTAATGCATAATGTAATTGCTTCAGTCATGTCAATCAATTTCCAGCCTCTGTTACTATGCTAGATAGGAAACAGGCTCTGACCAGCATTTTTAATCAGCTAAGGTAGCTTTTGAGGTTGATTTACCATCTGAAAAAAACCCATGAGAGATCCATAGGGCCAGAGAGAATGTAACAGGGGTCTTAAGACCATAGTCTAACACTTGACTGAAATAGGTACTACCTATGCATGTTTCATTCAGGTCCTTAGCAACTGCATCTGCCTTTGAAGTTAGATGTGCTTTGAGCAGCAGGTTGGACTAGATGACCTCTAGAGGTCCCCTCCAGTCTAAATTTTCCTGTGATTTTTGTGATTTTATATTTAAACAGTTGTTAAATTAGATTATTCCATTTCTTTGGAGCTCTAACCTGAGTTACTGGAGTATGCTATGAAGCTAATAATGTTAATAACTAGGGATCCAAGCTGGAATAGTAGAACAAATTGATTTGATGTTTTTATAATAAAGGTTCCCAGTGCATGTTCTACATAAGCAAGAAGGTTTTAAAAGTTTAAAAATCATAAAAACCTGTAAAGTTCTTTAAATATGTAGCCTGAAAAATATAATTGTGTTACCACGGTAGTACTTCCTTTTAAAGGCCAAGTCACAGTTCAATGTTTAGCAGAGTGTATCTGAGTGCAGCCTAAACATTTGAACTATAGTGCTGGCTCATTTGGCTCTGAAGTACAAAAGAGGATGAAAAGACGTAAAGGCAAATAGATCTCAGTCAATGGGCTAAGTGGAAAGTCTGGAACAAAAAATCCTGCCTCTGAGATTTGGCTGCAGAACACACAGGTAACTATTTTGCCTGATGTAGCTCTATAGGCAGGAAAGAAATGATAAAGCTGGTGTATTACATCATTAAACACAATACTTTTTATGATTATATTTGTGCCTTTTTCCCCCCCCGATAGGGAAGTTTTCATGATGTAAGGGCATGAGCTCAAACTACTTGGAAAGTTGTACTTCATGTATGTGCAAACTGACCTTAAATCACCAAAGATAATGGAATATTTAAATCTATATTTGTATTGGGGATTGTCACACTAGCAGAAAGGAGGGATCTCTTTGTAGCTTATGTCCTTCCTGACTTAAAATTTTATAACTACCTTTAGTGCTACTGCTGTGTCAAAGATGGAGGTACATGGTTTGATATTAATGAAAAGCTGGACTTCAGTATTGCCCAGATAAATATTCCAAGAATTTTAATTGTCTTAAAAATTAAAGGAATTTTCAGTAAATTTACTGTTGAATCTCACAGTTTCCTTCAGTTCTAAATTTTAAAGACGTTTTCTTATGCAAAATATTTTCCATGTTTGGCTCAGTCAAAGTGACTTGCAATACCTGCTGCCAGAGTATTCCAATGTCTATTTCAGACACCATTTTTGTGTCTCAAATTGTTTCAGCAAACGTTTTTCTGTTGTGACACACAAACATTTTTCTGTTGTGACACAAGTGTTGAAGGGCAGTGGCTATGGTGGGCCACAGTTTGGTGTAGTTGGTATTATTAATACAGTTTTTATTCATGCAATTCAATAAAAATGATACAAGAATAATTGGAGTGATCGAAGCCTTGATATGACGCTCTTTCAAGCAGTGGGAATCTTCTGGATGATTTCTGTCTGCTTTTGATCAGGCTCCTCACTACTGTTGGAACCTTGTGTTTGTATTGTCTTTAGAGTTGTTACTGCCATCTGCTCCACTCACTTGTCACATCGTGTTTAACATTAGATACATAAACTCTCAGGGCAAAGGCGACCATGTCTTCTACGTCTACTCATCATCATGGTTTTGTAATCTTGACAAATAAATTTAGGTCCTACAGTGATACAAATAATGATAATTTAATGTAAGTTTATACATTCAAGCGTGCTTATTCATATGTCTCCTACTTATACTTTAAACTTCTATCTGTATCTTTTCAGGGTTGTACAGAGCATATGCAATTGTTTATAGAAACTGGAGGCTCTAATATGATGAAATTATGTATATCCTTAGAAATATAACTCGTCATTCAACTTCATGCCCTTGCCCATGCCCATTAAATATAAGCAGAACCTGTTGACAGGGATTCAATATTTAGTGTTCAAAATTAAGCCAGGTAACCAGTCTTAGTAAAGGTTTAACAAAGGTTTCAGTTGCACATTTCCAGTTTGGATACCAGTGTTGTCATGGGAATGGATTAATGCCCTGCTATTTTCTGTCCTTGTTATAATCCTTTTTTCTCAAAGACTGTCATATCAGAATTTTAATGTCTTGTATAATCTGTGAATTTTATCACTGTGCTCTACTGCTTTGACCTTTTCTACACATTGTAATTTGATTGAGTAGCCATTCCACTGCTCTTTTTAACTGTTTTATTATCCCATAGGGAATGTGTAGACTGTGTAGACATTCAGAATACACTCCACCCTCGTTTTGACATCAACTGTCAGGCTTTTCATTGCTTTACAGGGCTGTTACTCAGGTTTCATATTCATTAATTGGTATCTAAAAGGGAAGAAGCCTTATCAGGGAATGTTATAAAGAGAGGAGCTTTGGAGGAACGACATGTATCAGAATACTGAAAAGTCAAAGTACTGTTGCATAGATAAAATATTTCTTAAAATAGCATAACTATATATGTTCTCTGATGACACAGAATTAATCTGTGCTGTGACAAAGGTGATATCAAAGTGGAAAAAGAAATAATTTTTGCCAGTTCTCATTATGATCTGGAGATAGTACGCTTCTTATCTTAATGCCGTAATAATAGCAAAAGGTATGATGAATGGGAGATAGCACCAGACATCACATTTTGAAAGGATGCACAAATAATGTTACAATGTTATCAATGCCACATCTGTGGATGAAAGAGATCTAAGTGTTAAAACTTTTTGTTTGAAGATTCATCATGAGAGTATAATATGCCTTTACGTTTGTTTTCTGGCGTGTGTCAAGGGTGCTTTAGGTGTATTTTGTCCTATTTTGTTCATCTTACTCTGGCTTGTTTACTGTACAGAAGTTTCACTATCTCTTGTACTTACTGTAAACTTTGAAACCGAGGAAAATCATTGAATTTGCTATGACTCTGAAACAGTTTGAAAAGATGTGATTAGATTACTGAGGTTAATTTTTAGATAACAGGTAAAATATAAATTGCAAGAAATATACTTTTAATTATAATGAGAGTTTGAAAATAAAGCTTCTGTTTCCAAATTCAGTCTGTTTTAAGGGATTATGTCCTTCTCTTTTGACCATACTCTCCTTGCTCTAATGAAACTTGCATGTACTGTATATGAGCTAGAATCCAGTTATATTCAGATTAAGTTGGTTAAAATCAACCTCCCATTAAATTTTAGTGGGGATCCTGTGACATAGAGACCATGACAAAGCTATGCATTAGTAAATCAAAGTATGATATATGATGATGCAAAGAGGGATTTGAGAAGAGACAAAGACAGTAAAAATGAAAGGGAAATTCACTAAAGGAATATAAATGCAGGACAATGCTTACAATTAAGAAAACATGCCTCTTAACTTTTCCTACCAAACCTGAATGATTTTCAGGTACTTTTCAAGAAATATTTTGGTAGCACTCCTTTGCAGAAAAGAAACGGTAACAAGGGTTATGGAGCTGCTGTTGGCCACATACACTGGCGCTGTAAAATAGTTGGTCTTTGTTTCTTAGGCTAGCAGCCATGGCTCTAAGCTGGAGCATCTACAAACCTTATTTTGTATTGCTGTTTATAACGTGCAAAGGAGGCTGAAAGGCTGTGTAGGAACTGGGCCTAAGGTTGAGTTACCTACACATTGTATCCAAAACGCTTTGCGCTTTATAGATGCTGTGACTTGGCTTTGTGAGAATTGATCATCCTTCAATTAGTCATTGGTGTCTCTGCACTCTGAACACAGATAATAATACCATGGTTCGATGGGTTTGCTGGTTACAGGCACAGAAGGTTTGGAAAAGAGAAAACCTACTTGATGGATGCACAATGACTTTCCTTGCTGTGACTGGGACTCTTTCCATTAATTTGTCTGGGAGTTTTGTTCAGCATTACTGTTTGCAGAGACCAAATCGGAGGAGAGGGAAAGATTGGGTTTTTACTAGTAACTAGGAAACAAAAAATGTGCTCCTGGGCTAAGAAGGATGTCTTAGAGTTTCATTCACTTCTTAGGATTAATGTTAAACAAAAGAAGAAACTTTAGGAGCTTCTTTGTCTGACTTTAGTTTATTCTTTTTTACTGTATTACCTCTCTTTATTGCTGTTCATTTTCCTTATCTTTTGTACACTTACTAACCAATCAACGTCTCTCTCAAAACTTCCCTAGAAGATTGTCTTTTACTATAATTTGCTATAATCACCCATCTTAGTGATACACTGCAGAAGGCACAATAGCTCCAAACCCAGACAGACAATTGGTGCTTATTTTCAGACAATTTTCATCTATATGATTTTTTTTTTTCTTTTTTCCCTTTCAAACGCCCATAAGTAACTACTTGACTCTTTCAGGGTCTCTTCGATGTGACTTTGCCTTAGGAAGATGACTCATTGTTCTGACCTTCAGTTCTTTCTCCTCATTTTGATGAGGCAACTTTCCATTTTGTAAAACAGAAAGCTGTTTTCACTTGCAAAATCATTTTATTGTGCCAGTAAAATTGCACAAGTCATAGCAGGATGAATCTCTCTGATTTACCGTGAAGGCTAAGGGAGCATTTAAAGAATCTTGCTTTTTATGCATTTCTATTGAGCTTTTCTTGTTTGTTTTTGAGAGCCAACACAAAACATTTGCAACATATACTTTTATAATTTCATTTTGATTTTATAATTTTCATTAACCAGCTGAGTAATTTGGTGCAGATAGCTCATAGTGAGCATTTTAAAGTCCAATGTGCGAATATCCACAATCATTTCCCTTTGGTAAGAATCATGTGTTCTGACAAACAGACATGTAAGATTTTCTTGATTTAAGATTAAGGGAAAATAGAGTTAATGTTTAAAAAAAAACCGGTCTTCCTCTTCACGGAGCCTACTAGATGGCACGCATATTCCACACAGAGGATTCTGTAAAATGCTAATGTTAATTGTATGTGTTACTGCATTCAACTTCCAGCAGTGAAAGGAAGAACAATATTTATTAGAAGAAACTTCAGATATATTTGGAGTAAAGAAATGCATCTGTCCTTATAGTTCAAATAGTCTTTCAAGAATAGTTTCTTACAGACTTCTGTGCTTCCCAATATTTTTTTTCCCCCCCCATTGTCGTGGTTTAAGCCCAGCTGGTAACTCGGAAGCACACAGCTGCTCGCTCACTCCCTGCCTTTTTTTCCTCCCCCCACTCCCGGAGGGGTGGGGAGGAGAATCAGAGGAATGTAACTCCTGTGGGTTGAGATAACAGCACTCCAGTAACTAAGGTATAATACAAACCACTACTGCTACCACCAGTGATAATAATGATAAGGGAAATAACAAGGGGAGAGGATACAATTGCTCACCACCAGCCGACTGATACCCAGCCCGACCCGAGCAGCGATCTGGGCCTTCCGGGTGACTCCCCCCAGTTTCTATACTGGGCATGACATGCTGTGGTATGGAATACCCCTTTGGCCAGTTTGGGTCAGGTGTCCTGCCTCTGCTTCCTCCTGGCTTCCCCTCCTCCCTGGCAGAGCATGAGACTGAGAAAGTCCTTGGTCAGAGTAAATGTTACTTAGCAACAACTAAAAACATCGGTGTTACCAGTGTTGTTCCCAGACTGAAAGTCAAAACCACAGCACTGCAGCAGCTACTAAGAAGGAGAAAAAATGGCTGCTGTAGCTGAACCCAGGACACCCACTCAGAGACCTTAGGAAAATTTATTTAAACCTCCATAGCTATTTTAAACTGTACAGAAATAAAGAAGCTGGGTTATTTTACTCTGATATTTTTAACTTTTCTGTAATTACAGATCTACTACTGTCGTATAAAACCCAATCTGAATTATAAAATGCTTATAGTGATTACCATTGCCAGTACCACTGTTTTATTTGTTACAGTGCTGAAACTTTTGTGCTCTATGGCTTACCAGAGGCATATCTTTGTCAATGCATACAGGTAAATGTACTTGACTTGGGTTTTGGCAGTATTTAATTAGGAAATAATTCATTAATGTGAATTATGCTGATTTATTTGGGCAGACTTCAGGTATTTTTCTGTGTGAGGAAAAGATAAAAAAGAGTAAGAGCATCTAACTTGCAGGAACCAATACTCATCTGGCCAATGATGTGACTCTGAGCCAGAATTACGGTAATTGCAAGCCAGTTCTATTTGAGGATTTTTCTAAGATTTATTCTAGTTTTGTACAGTTTCCATGTAAACCTGTATGAGTCGCATTTTTGTTTGACAAGAGTGAAGCAAAGTATTGATCTGGTAATGTTTAGATGACAGAAATATAGGATGCTTTCAAGGTGAGTTATAATGAGGACTTAAGTTTTTCCACGGAGAGTATTACATTAAGTGTGTATATTGAGACAGTATCATCTATATGTGTACACACTATTCCCTGTGGGTTGTCTCATCCTGATAGATCAGATGTAGAGGGTCCACCAGGGACGTGTGTGATGTGGGTTGCTGCAATACCAGAAATATGAAGATATTCTGTACGCAGGCCCTAATGGTGATGAAACAGAAATAGCATCAGCAGACAGAAGATTGCCTTTGGTCTTCAGAGATGACATTCATGGTGACCACTTTTAGGATATTACAAGTTTTATGATATTTTGTGCTTTTTATGAAGTACTTTGATTGTCAAACAGACTCCAAAATTTGAATCTCAGGTTTATTCAATTGAAAAGCCAGTGAAAGAATTACAAGTTAGTGCTAAATCTGGAGTATTTTAAGTAATTTTTGTGATCCTTTGAAGCCTGTTTCTGGCTTGATACTTTAAATTGTTATTACAGTAAAGTTTTATGTAAGTTCTGTTTTTTCTGAACTTCCTGTTGTTCTTCACATTATTCTGCTTTCACAAGTGAGAAACTACTACTGTCTTCTCTTCTCCCCTCCCTTCTCTCCTCTTCTGAAGAGGAATGCTAAGTTCTTAGGGTATGATACTGGAGAGAGAAAAACACAATTAGCAAATTGTATTCTGTTAAATTATCACTACTGTTTTTTTGATTGCCATAGGTTCAGGATGTTTGCTGTTGCCAACCACCACCCTTGTTTATTACAATGATCTCTAGTACTGAATTGTTTCCCATATTATTTTCTTTCTTCTCTTTCCTCATAGGGAGCTATTTATAGTACATTTTATTAGCCGTGTGATATGTAATACAGATACCATTCTTTGTCAGATACACAGTATTCCAGCATGTCAAATTTTTGAAGCTGGTTTTTAAAATGGCCATTTATACTTTTTACACTGAGATTGTCCTACTTTATAATTCTGGTGAGACCTATGTAGTAGGCACCTAATGTGAAGAAACTGTATTCGTTTGAATCCTGTACAGCATTTCACATTTTCAGAGAATTATTCTTATACACTTAGTTTTAATTGTTGGCCCCATGTTCCTGATAGAAACAGCACTGCTGTTATTTGAAGGCATTTTAGAATTTTTAAAGTTGGGGGAAAAATTGAAAGGTTATGAGAAACAGAAAACATGTTAGTTATTCTGTGCATATGAGTCGTGGTTTAAGCCCAGCCGGTAACTCGGACCCATACAGCTGCTCGCTCACTCCCCCTGCTTCTTCTTACCCTCACTCCCGGAGGGGTGGGGAGGAGAATAGGAGGAATGTAACTCCCACGGGTTGAGATAACAGCTCTCCAGTAACTAAGGTATAATACAAACCGCTACTGCTACCAACAATAATAATAATGATAAGGGAAATAACAAGGGGAGAGGACACAACCCAGCGCAACCTGAGCAGTGATCTGGGCCTTTTAGGTAACTCCCCCCAGTTTCTATACTGGGCATGATGTGCTGTGGTATGGAATACCCCTTTGGCCAGTTTGGGTCAGGTGTCCTGCCTCTGCTTCCTCCTGGCTTCCCCTCCTCTCTGGCAGAGCATGAGACTGAGAAAGTCCTTGGTCGGAGTAAACATTACTGAGCAACAACTAAAAACATCGGTGTTATCAGTGTTGTTCCCAGGCTGAAAGTCAAGAAACACAGCACTGCACCAGCTACTAAGAAGGAAAAAAATGACTGCTGTAGCTGAACCCAGGATAATATGCTTTCTCCAGCAACATGAACACATAAGATTTCATCAAAGAACAAAATCAGAATGCTACTTAATGAAGGAGGAAATTAAGTTACAGAGAAATATGAAGTCACTAAAATACTACATAACATTTCAAATAATTTGAGAAAAGTCTGAAATTGGGCTAATGGTATATCTTGATAAGGCTTTTAGAATAATGTGATACTCATATCTTTTAGGAAACTTCAGTAAAACGGTTCTGTGTCCTTTATGCTTTTCCTGTGTTGATTTCTTTACTTCACATTGTCTGTTGCATCTTTGGATTCTTCACCTTCACAAACACTGGGTTTTCTTCTGTTTTCTCAGCTCAGGAGTATAAATCCAGATTCTACCATACGCTATATCATTAAGAACCTCCTTAATGATCATTGCTTTCAGACCCAGTATCTCCCTTTGCTGATTTTGTGATCCTTACAGTAAGATTAGACTTTTCCTACTAAGAGTTTCTTACTGAATTAGTAGTTATCCTAGACTGAATTCTTACCTCTTGCTAAATATGCCCTCCTGTGAAAAACTGTAAGGACAAAATCTGAATCTATAGAAGTTTGTCTTTTCTTTCTTTTGTCCAAATTATCTCGGGGAAGGGGGTTTCCTCAGGATTTAGGTATAGTCAAACCAACAGACTTTGGAGGAACGATTGGTACCCAGATATCTCATTAGGTGATCCTTACCTGTCACAGGAGATTTGCTTCCGATGTTTCTTTTCTTCTGGAATTGATAACTGTTTTTTATTGTCATTGATTTTGGTAGGAACAAGGATACAATCTTATAAAAAGAAAAAAAAAAAGAAAAAGTAATACAAGTATGTAAAGTTGTGCAGAGCTAAACAAAGACTGTTGGGGCTGGTTTTACATCCTTTTCTATGGCAGCCTTCATGAAAACTACTTATGTCACATCCAGATTTTTTTTTCCAATAGACATAAAATTCCAGTCAAAATTTGAAAAGCCGTTCGACGTGCATGGATCTTCCCCTTGTAAGTGTAAAAGACTGTTGCATGTCTGCCATGAATCTGGTGTGAGGAAAATGATCCTTTCTATCTAGGATAATTCATTACTACCTTGTGGAGTAGCACTGAAGGAATCCTGCCTTTTCCTCCCATGGTGTATGTCTAAAAAGGAAGTGGCTGTAACTTGGGGGAGTAGAGACCATCATTTGCCAAGATACTGTGCTGATGGGGCCACAGAAGTCTCTCATGTACATTTAGATAGTTTTGAGTGTTACAGTTAGTTGGAAAAAACATATCAGGAGACGTACTCTTAATGTTGCTTTTATTTCATTTGAAGTCTGATGGAGGAGCTAAGTGTAAATAATTAAAATCTAATGATGCCAAACTCCTCTTTTTGTAACAGATAGCATTGAGGTCATGTCTGGTAGCAATGACGTTTGAGAGAACTGTACTTTATACGCTGTGCTGGGATCTTCACTATTGACGGCATGGAAAGAAATGAGTAACTTAATTGAAATGTGTTAGCTTCTTGAATGTTGATGTGCAGAGTGCTTGATAGTGAGAAGTACGTTTTCTGTCCACATTCACAGACCCTGTCAAACCAAGCTGGGTAATGTCATGATCCTGTAGAGACATGGGACTATGTTCCCTGGTAACTTACTAGGTGAAAATAAGGGCAGTGAAATTTATTCACAGAATTCTGCTGGAGTCAGTCATGCTCTGGTCCTGTTAGTAGTGATATTCTTATGTGGGCATGTATATTTATGAAACCTGTACTCACCTGCTCCTCATGCAGAGGTTATGTTTTGAAGTCTCCTTTCGGGGAAGTTTGATTCCAGTTGGAGATTAAAGTTTGATATATAGAAAATACATGGCCTCCATCATCAGTTTTAAGCATTAAAATCCCATGAGATGTTTTTATAATGAACATTTCAAGTTAAACATACTCGTTTTGTCCCATTTTTAATGTACTTTGTTAGTGATCAGTAGTAGAGAAGGTGTGTAATGCCATGACTGTACTATGAACGTGTATTTGCTATGGTGATGTGCTGGACCTCCCTTTTGAAGTAATGTAGTATGCATGAATTTGGTGTGCAGCTGAGCATGAATTTTCATGTTCCTCTTCCTGTTTTAATATTTCCTATTTTAAGCTACTACTTAAATTAGCAACATTTGGTGGGAGTGATCTAATAATAGTTTAAAGATTAGGATATCCATCCTCCTGGTATTTTCTCTGGTTTTGGATACTGGCTTACTGTATGAACATATAAACTGCTTAATCTTTCTTATGTATTAATTTTTCTGGTTCTAAAGCCAAGGATCTAATAATCACCTGTGTGGAAGAGCTGTGTTTCCTAATGAGGTTTTCCCAACAGTTACTATAGTCTTTTGGTACACATTGAATATTTTTCTGCCTACTTAAATACCCAGGCATTGACCAATCATTGTCATTTTCACAAGTTAAAAATTCTCACTTGAAAGTACCACACAAAATATCAGCTATATGAAGAAGCAGTAGAGGACAAAGCTGTAAAAGGAGCAAAATATCTTTGTAATATGGAGCAACATATCTTTTAATGGCATCAGCCCACAGTTTGTAAAGTGTCCTGAGCTTCACTAGCTTTGTTCTTTGTGGTCATCATCTTTCAGATACTGTGATAACACTTGAAGGATTTGTTGAGGCATGTCAGCCCAATGTCCTCTTCGTACCTGAAGTTTGTTGGCTCAAATTAAAATGGAGAATCTGGGAGAGCATTAAAGGCTCAGGAACAAATCTTTTTTAGCTCATTTAAGCCTGTTTTCCCTTGCTTTAAAAGCAGTTTTGTTGTTTGTTTGGTTTTCTCTTCTTTCTTTTTGTCCTTTTTTTTTTTTTTTTTTTTGGTCATTTTCTGTTTTTCTTTAATGGCACAAATCCAGAGTAGAGGAAGTGAAAAAAAACAAACCAAAGCCCAAAACCTGTTTGTCACTTTTGGGACTAGATGTTCACATGTGTTTCAAAGTATTTAATACATTGCTTGCAAATGTTAGTTAAGACAGAAGATTGCTTTGATTAAACAGGTTTTCAGACTGCTGCTGTTTGTAGCCCTGCTGGTGATAAATGATGGAAACAGTGTTTGATAAAAATATCATAGAACTAATTGATGGATTTCTGCTAAATTCTGCTGCGGTAGAGAGATGTGCAGACTTGGTGGAATTAATATAATCAGGTCTTAGTTCATTTATAAACAGTGATTTGAGGGTCAGCCCTTGAGGACCTAGTGATACTATCCCTTGAACAACAGCTGGAGTTAAAAACATTGTTTAGATTTGTAGTAATGCAGTAATTTGTATTGTTTTAGAAACTTTCCTTTGGTTATTAAGATGTGTACAAATCCAGAATATCATCAGGTTACCCATATCTTGGACATTATAGGAACTGGAGCCCATTATCCTGCCTAAAGAAGAGAGAAGAATTAATTTTTCTCTTGTTCATGCAAATAAATTTTCCTAGCGCACTTTATGGCCCTGTCAGATACACTGCATGTTCCCCAAGGGCTGCCCTGTAGTTGCATAACATTTAAGTCACCCTGACAGCGTAAAAGAATAGCAAAACATGTATATATACCCTTACCTGGAAGGCCTGCGCTATTGCCTGCTCACAGCTGCTGCAGCAGGACTGAGCAACAACATTCTGTTCCACTTCCTAGGAGCTTATGCTGTTACTTTGTGCAGAATTAAGTCAAGGGCAGAATAAAAGTAAATTGGGAAAAGAAGGAATATGTAATCATTTTAATCCAAAATGTTCCATCTTTATATCCTTGTTAGACACCTTTAATTGCCTAGTACAAGTTTATGAGTAGTCACACAACTTGGAAGAGGCAATGTAGATCAGGATTGCTAAGGCAGCTGCTCTATGAACATTTATTCCTTTTCTTGCATGGACTGGAACTGCTTAATTTGGTGACAGTTTCCAGGTTTTCTCTGGGAAATTCTCTTTATTTCAAGTGGTTGATGCTGGCATTTGTAGATGAGGATTTATATCCAATCATCGATATCTTGGTGAAATTCCAATTGGCCATGGTGTGATAAATGTGTAATCTTGTGTGCTCACAGCTGTTGTCCTGTATAAAACTAAATACATATCCCAAAAGCTTTCATTGTCCTGAGCAGTTGTAGAGTATGCAGAGATTTGCAAAAGTACAGTATTTGCACCTGAGTAAATTAAATCTGGTTAATTTTAAATAAGTTTTACATGGTTGTGTTGATTGTGTGCATTCACCTAAATCACAGGAAAAAACACAAGCCAGCTGTAAGTTAGCATTTTATTCTTAACTGCAGAAAACAGTCATTTTACTTACGTTTGTAATGTCTGATGTTCAGTGTGGAAAAATTGTCTACCATGAGATCAGTCAAATGAGGACGGGAGCCCAGTGTAAGAAAATAAAGTGATATTGAGAAACATCAGGACGGTAGGAGTTTTATCCTGGATACCTTTCCCTTTTTTGGCTCTCTAGGTTTAGAGTTAATCTATAAAATTATAGCTTTTTGCATTAATTAGGTTGCCATCTAAAGCTGTGTTGTGAAATTTGCAGAGCAATTGAAGTTAATGAGTTTTCTCACAAATGCACCTGTGTCCTCCTTTACACCACTGTTGGTACAGTCTAGCCACGAGCAGGCGCTGGAATCAAAAGCCAAGGGAATCACTTCCTTTGCAGTAAATAAGTAATGGCAAGTGCTTAGATATATATATACATGTATATATAACATGTCACATATTTTATATCTAATGCATGTGCATTTATATACATACATTTATACTTACACTGAACTGGCATTTTTATATATAAATAAAACAATATATCTATATTTTTAAGCATTTTCCACTACTAATTTATATTTAAGTATGTACACCTGAACAGTGAATCAGAAAAGGATATTTTACTCATTCAGTAGCAGTACTCAATTGATAAAGCAATTTTGTAGGCCAAGAACAATATTATGTAGATACTGATTTTGCCTTCTGACCTCATCGCTATTGTCATCTTGTTAGAACTACAGAACTTGTGGTTTTAGCAAAAACAGTCTTATAAAGATGTTTCAGAAGATTCCACACTTTAATTGCATCTTTTCTAGACACTGTTAATAATACTGTGTAAATGAAGCATGTCAGTATTTTTTTTCAGTACTGGACTCTACATTTTAAAGGAAAAGAAATTATATGTCACATGAGATAGCATTAAAAATATGAGTTGTTTCTACACTTATGTAAAGAACAGGTATCTTATTCTAAATATTATAAGCATTCTAATAACCGTGTGAAGTCATCATAGTTCTGTTATTGCCTTAGCCTGTTTACTGGAAAACTAATAATATAAAAAATGAAAACATATTTAGTATAAAACAAAGAATGGGAAATTTAAAAGCTCAGAAAAGGAGATCTACTTGATCAAAGTAAGTGTAATTCTAGAACATGCAATTGAAAGTGAAGAACAAAGGTTTAATTATGGGATTAGCTGCCTCTGGTAGTAGTTCACTTAAGAATATATCAGCATTTACAGAAGTATCTTTTAGTACTTGAAAAATGGAAAAAGTGGTAATTACATCAATCCCAGATTTTAAAAAGAAAAAAGGTGTATGTTAGGCTACAAAATGTAGTCAGTTTAGAAAGCTAAGTTAAATTATATGACATCTTAAGTGTTACAAGTAATGTCTTTTCAGGTTAGAGTTTCCATGGTCATGCAGATAATAGGATAATGAAGCATTTATGAAGATTGTATTTTAGAAGTTACAAATGCACTACTTTCTAGCCAGCAAGATTGCACACAAAAACAGTGTGGTCATTCAGAAAATAGAAATATTCATAGTGTAGAATAATTTGAACTTCGCTGGGCTTAATGGCTTTTCCTTGTGTCCTAAAGGCTTATGTCCTTTAAAAATTAGTTCTCCCTTCTGTAGTGCAGTTACGCTGTGTTTTTATAATGTGTTCTTCATCTCCTCTGTCACAGGCACTAAAATTTCCTTCTTAGTCCTGTAGATCCTTTGGAAAGATGGGGTTATTTGATATGTCCAGTCAGCTCAGAGAGGCAGGAAGTTTGCGATCAGCTGGTACCTCAAGTGATGTAACCTGGCATGAAGTCCTTCATATGTGGGAGCCCCACCTTGTTACACAAGCTCATCTGTTCCTTTGACCTGTTTACTTAGCTCTGCAAACACAGGATGCAGTTCTAACTTCCCATCAGAAAGTTATTGCATGACTTTGAAAACTTAATTTCTTTCAGAAAAAACAAGAGATCAGAGTTAGAAAAGTTTGTTAGAAGTCTCGTACATTAGACTGGAGAAATAAAGTTGATGAAGAGAGTATAAAGAGTAAGGGCAGATATTGTAATGTATTGTAATATATGTCCTAAATTTGTAAGTGCTGGACTTTGCATTGAGTTGATATTTGGATCTGGTCATATGTGAAGAAAGAAAAATAGACAAAAGATGAGGACCTTAAGAAAGGAAAGCATCAGAGAAGAATAGAAGCAGCATGTATTGCCATAAATATATATTGAAGAGGATGCTAGTACTGTGGGTGCCTCTTGTGTGATTGTCAGTGAAGGACTGACTTAAAGCAGAATTCGAGCATAACTTAGGTCATGACTAACCATGGCACAGGTTGGGTTCTAATGAATGTAGGGGGAAGAACTTACTGCACAAAAAATGGAAGTTGTCATTTTAGTTATGCAGTTACCTTTAAAGTAAAATAGTAGCTTCAAAATGTAACGTGGCTCCTTACATTTCAAAAGAGTAGCTTCAAAAAGGCACGGCTAGGGTTTTGTTTGTTTAAAAATATTTTTTAATATTTTATTTTCTTGACACTAATTAAGAGTCACCAAGGTGAAAGGTATATACAAATTCTCCTAGAACATGAAGATATAAACCATGCTACCTTCTCACTTCTCGTCCCTTACTGCTAGGATAGGAATTTTCAACCTATTTTCTCCAAATAAATGCTCAAAACCCACTTGTTGTTGTCTTTCAGATCTTTTCTTTGCTCATGGCACCTTGTCCACAGGTACACTTAGGAGATTATTTTTAACTTGGAAGAAAGTGGCTTAATGCTGCCTTCCAGGTGATTTCTTAACTCATCCTGACCTCACTTAAAGGTGAGCACTTACAGATTTATAGTGATGGAGTCCAAACTCTCATCTTTGATCATCCCACGTAATCTTCTATATTTCACAAACTATTACATTTCATCCCATTTTAAGTGAATATCCTTTCCCATTCTTGTCCCCCCCCCAAGCATATCTTGTTAAAAGGCTTTGTTTAGATTCACAGACATCCTGGATATTTCTTGGTCACTTGCTGTTTGGCCTTTAAAAATGCGTGTTCGTTTTCCAAGATGAATTAATGTATGTCTCGCTGTGGTGGTTTCTCTCCAAGCACTATTCCATTTGGTAATAGAGACATAGCCCCTGGCCCCATGCATTAGGAGAGGTTTAGATTGAATATTAAGAAAAGTTTCTTCACTGAAAGGGTTGTTAAGCACTGGAACAGGCTGCCCAGGGGTCCTGGTTTTGGCTGGGATGGAACCAGTTGTATTCCTAGTAGCTGGTACAGTGTTGTGTTTTGCATTTAGTATGTCAATCATGCTGATAACACACTGATGTTTTAGTCGTTGCTTACTGCTTACCCTAAGTCAAGGACTTTTCAGCCTCATGCTTTGCTGGTGAGGAGGGGCACAAGAAGCCGTGAGGGAGCACAGTCAGGACACCTGACCTGAACTGGCCAAAGGGATATTCCATACCACACCATGTCATGTTCAGTATATAAAATGGGGGGAATTGGCTGGGAGGGGCCAATCGTTGCTTGGGGACAGGCTGGGTAGCAGCCAGCGGGTGTTGAGCAATTGTATTGTGCAACACTTGGGTTTCTTTTTTTGTCTCCCTTTTTGCTACCGTTATATTATTATATTTTACTTTATTTCTGTTATTGAACTATTCTTAACCTGTGGATTTTACCTTCTTTTTCCAGTTCTCCTCTCTGTACCACTGCTGTGGGGGTGTGGTGATTGAGCAGCTGTGTGGTACTGTGGATGAAACCAGTACACCAGGGAAGTGGTGGAGTCACCATCCCTGGACGTATTTAAAAGCCAGGTGGACATGGTTTAGTTGAGGAACTTGGCACTGCTAGGTTTACAGTTGGACTCAAACTTAAAGGTATTTTCCAACTTAAATGACTCTATGATTCTGTTCTAAGTTCTATGAAAAACTTCTACTAGACCTTTAGAGGTGGAATAGCACAGTAATTGGTGTATGGTCAGATACTTAAAGAATGCACTTTAAACCACAAATCTGGCAAAAAGAAGATTCTTGTAGCTAATCCATGTTGACACTAGAGACAGTCTCTAACTGTCATGCAGAAGATCTATTCATTCTTTGCAGCCTACAGCAAGCTATAGGAATTAAATTCAGAATTTCTCTTCTGTGTTTTCTCTTTGAAGTACAAATATTAAAGCATTTAAGGAGGTAGCTGCATTTTTAAAACTGTTTTCTACACTAATATAATTTTGAGTGAGTTTTTACGTTCTAAACTCTCAACTGATGGTGCACTGATACTAGTGTTCAGAGTATCATTGTGGACATATCGTTATAATAATATATTAAGTATAATATATTACCAATACAATGTTCTTCTGATTATATATCAATGAATTAATCATTACTCTGAATTTTTTGATGTATCAACAAAATGCATCATTACCTTGAACCATCTGAATTTTTTTGCAATGTAATACATCATTGGTAAGTTGGAGTCCTAATGATAAACTAGCATACAGCCTGGCTTCATTATGCTTAATTATCTAAAGCAAGATTCTTTAGCTTGATAAATGTATTATGAAAGCCATCTCATCAACAGAGAGACCAAGAGATACAAATATTGGTGAATTAGCATATGTCTGAGTGTAACAGGCAATGAATTTGATGTGTTTTGGAGATAAAATACAAGACAAACATGGTTGTGGAAATAATTGGGTAAACCAGCACTTACTTCAATCATGAAACTTATTGCTCTGTACTTACCTCTTGAGTTTAGCATTATCCTGTTGGTCTGTCAAACATGAAACGTGGAAGTGTAACTGAAAATGCATATCTGAAAAAGTATTTCTCTATATAGACAAACCTGCTAAGAAGAGCGAAAGCTTTGAAGGCAGAGTCTTCTATATTTACAAGAAAACAGGTGACATTTTATTAACAGAGAAAAGAGAAATTCAGCCACTTACATTAAACCAGAATTTAACATGTTTACTTCCCTCCCAGATAATCTGCAGTAGCTGAAATTGGCCAAGTTTCATACACATACAAACATTTTCTGTTTAATATGGAAAATAAACCATGTCCATATGCTTGTAAGTTTGCTACATTTTAAAATGATACCATAAATTTTAATATTTCTAGCATCAAAACCATAACTCCATGAATCACTGAGTTAAGAAAATATCAGGTATACTTTAAAAAGTAGCAAATTGAAATAGCTGCTGACAGAAAACTATTTAGAGAGGGACAATCAAATACTTTTAATCATGTATTTAAAGAAAAGTGATTGTTTATCCAAATATATAAAGCAAAATTTTTCCCACTAGTAAAAAAAGTAATTTTTCTCAAGAAAGATGATTTTAACTTTTATGAGCAATAATGAAATTTTATTCTCACATAATTTTTTTTATGAGACAAAACATAAGATAGTTGGTTACAATCAGAACAAAATGTAAACTTTTTACTTTAAAAATCTGTTTGAAGAATTGAAATTTTGAGGAAAAAAAAAACCCTAAAACTGACACTTTTAATTATTTTATAAAGTAAAGAAGCAGTTTTGAATTGGCCATAAACAAAATTAATCATGATATTTTATTTACATAAAACTGTTGGAGCATAATAAGGTCAGGACTGGATTTAGTCAGTTTGCTGATGAAATATATTATTCCATACAACTGGAAACACAATTTTTTTTTTCCTGTTTAATTGTTTGTTTAATTGTTTTCACAAAAATATTTGATTAAAGGAAACAGCAGTGTGGTTTTGGAGACATAAACACAGTTTATTTCAGGAGGACTTACCTACAATGAATCTATTTCCAAGAGGAAAGCTTCATTCTGAAGGCTGAGCACATGCTTGTTTGTAAACATTGTCTGATAACTGAAAATGCTTATTGACATAGGTAAAGCATATGAATAATCATTTGGAACATTGATAGTCAATGGACTACTCACCATGTGAAAAGGTAAAGAACTGGACTTTTAGCAAGTAGCATTTCTGGAATTTTAAGCTACAAACTTTGCAAAAAATTTATTGCAGTGGTGTGCTGTATGGAACAACCATACAGGGATTCCGTTCTCAATTATTTTTTTATTAGGTGGATTGGAAAACCATCTCTCATCTGCTTCTATAAGAATTTATCAAATAGCATTTTGTGATGTTTAGAGATTTAAAAATTGTTATGTATCTTCCAAAAAATGTTTGGTAAAGTCACATCAATCAAAATACGGAATTTTAAGTCAGTGTGTTTATTCATTTCCTCAATTGAAATTTGAATAGTAATAAGGCTTGCAGAAAGTACTTAACTAAAAAAAAAAAATCAAATCCAATTTAAAAATTCCTGGGCTGTGTAAGTAAAGAGGATTTGTGGAATATAGTTAAAGATTCAAACCTAATTAAAAATACCATACTACATTAAAAATGAGGGAAATGTTTTCATGACAAGTATACACCTGCAAATAAATTAGCTTTGCCGTTAATACTATTTGTTTAAATGTTCTCCATTAGGCTGATGAATTGTGGAGAGATAATTTGGAATACATAGTTTTGTGACTTTCTCTTTTTAGCCTAATCCTGTGTGTGTTTTAAGGTCCCACGCTGATTTTTGTTTTTCCCTCCCCAGAAGTCTGTGAAATAAAGAGCTATAGAAAAGATGATTTGAATCGGCTGTGAATATACTTGAAATTTAGCTTTGTTTAAAAAAAAAAAAAGTACATGAATCAACAATGACTTTTATTTATTTCTGTAGTATTTCTACATATACAAGCAGACCAAAAAAATTACAGAACTGATGAGCAAAGCATGTGTGTTGTGTGTGTACACATATATATTTTTTATACTTCTTTCTGATAAGGAAGCAAGCTGTCTTAAATGCAAAAAGCTCAATACAGGTAAAGTGGCCAGTAATCCCACATTAAATTAGGGTTGTTAGGCAGTTTAACTACAACTATGTAAGCTATTATTTGAACTACCAATCAAATAAGCATTAGAAACATTAAATTGTGTGTGATTATGAGTTACACAAGCTGTTGGTTAGGTTGTTAACATAAGCTGAAAAAGACAGCCAGTGAATTTTTTTGACCTTTTTTTACCCTCTTCCCATCACCTATTGACTGAAGTTTCCACAAAATAAAAATAGTTGGCACCTGCTGAAAAAGGACACTTTTAAAAAACCTGCAAATCCTAGAAAAAGCCCACATTTCTGGAGCACATCTATTTTTTTGTATGTAATGAATTAGTAGCACTAAATAATTCTTTCTGAATATCAACAGCCTAAAAATCTACATATCAAAAAATCAACAGAGCAGAAAGTTACAGCAGTTGGTGTCCTGTTGCATTATCCCTCTTTGTTTGCTTTGGTAGTATCTGAGGGATGAAATGTGAAGGGTGAGAGAAGACCCACGAGGGCTTTGTCTCTATATATGACCTGTGTGTATGTCTGTCTGTATACACACAGAGAAAGAGCCAGTATGCACTGTGGAGAAGAACATTTGTGCTTAAACTGCATCACTGGATTTTTTCTTCTCAATGCCATTTTGCTCTTTAACTTAATTTCTTTCTTTTCTCTCTGGAATCTCATCAAGAAACTAATTGACAGCATAAAAGAGTATTGGCTTAGAGTACATTTCATACAGCTATTTTAATCTTCAGTAGAGTATATGGATTCATATAAGACCTTAAATTAACTTGCACATTAACACTGGTAAAAAAAATTTAGGTCCTTAACTTATCAAGAATGGCTGTATGCAAGGGATTTGATTAGCTGAGCAGAATGTCATAGACATGTTTCATCACTGTGCTCATATTATACTGGTTACCAAACAGAAAACAAAACAAATGAACTGAGAATGTTGCTTTTCTGAAATTTTTCCATTCTCTTGGAATAAATGTGATCTGCATATTCCAGTCTCAAAAGTTTAAGCAGCTTTTCTGAAGGGAGAAGCAGGTGTTGTTCCTCTTGACTTCATTCAGAATTGATGGTATTCTCTATGTAAAGAAGCCTACCTCATTTGGTTTTGTAGTGGTTTATAACGTTTGATTTCCTCTTTCTATTGCACATTGTCATATCTCTTAGTAGCAGTTATCAGTAAACTTTGATTCTAAAATGGTCCTTAACTTTACCCATTTGAACAATGTTACCAAAGTCAATGAAGCAACTCGTGCAGAAAACCTCTACCTGCATGGCATCACTTGCTCTCTTGGGAGTAGAAGCTGTTACATTGGCATGCACATAAGATTGCTAACACACCTCATCTCAGTTTTTACAACAGTTAACTGATGAGATTAGATGCATTGATTGCTATTCAGCATTTTCACATTTACTGTAAAGTCATATACCTCTCAGAAAATCTAGAAAAAACAAAAGCCCCAGCTATTTTTGTGCTTTCCTACTTATTTTAATCACTGTGTGATAAATATTGATATGTCTTATGCTTCTTTCTAGGGCCTTAAGAAACAGGAACTTGCTATAGTATAGGCAGTAAAAATGTACAGTATCCTCTAGTCTTCAGCATGAAAGGACCTGGATCATTTTGTAACCTATTTTAGTCTTTTGATGTCACATTCTGCTTTCAGAAACTGCAAGGTAAATCCAAATCCCATGAATGGAAAGTATTTTACTTCACTAAATGTGATCCAGTGCTTCTAATTACTCCAATGTGTTTTAACCTGTTGTGCATTAATTTCTTGAAATTATTTTGTGTCCAGTCAAAAATGATATAATAGTCCTTTTCCTAGCCAGAAAGATAACAATGAGTGACTTTCAAATCCAATTATTCTGTTATCTGCTCAAAAAATTCTGATGACTGAATGACATTATTATGCAAGTTTGCAAGGATACCTTTTGGAGTTGCTGTCACTGTAGTAATGGAAGATAAGCATCTATTTTGCAGGTGTGGCAAGGACTTTCATTTGATACTCGCTGTCCCTGTTGGTTTTGAAACTCAGCTCTGAGTGGGAACACTCAGTGCAGTATGTTAGACATGGGTTTGCTCCCTGAGGTTGTAGCAAATCTATTTTACATTTAACTTAAGGGAGTGATTCTGTGATGTAACAGCCATACACTTGTACAGTGAAGACCAATGAACTTTAATGAAATTTATAAATTTATGAGAAAACTGCACAGCATCATAAAGCCCTGTTGGTGGAACTGTGTGCATGAGATTTATTTATTGACTATACTCTTTACAGAACTCAGGAATTAGGAGCTTGATAAAATCTGTGCACTGCTTTACTGATGGGTTTCAGTCAGGTTGTGTTATATAATGAACTATGTCTAAAACTGAAACTCACTCCTGTCACACACGTAGCTTCAGGAAGCTTGGAAACTACGCAATTACCAGATACATAAAGAAGGCAATTAAAGTAGTGCATTCTCAACACAGAAATGCATAATGTGCTGGAGACTAATTAAAGATGTGAGCACACAGATCACTAGGAATTGCCAAAGAATAAAAGTTCACTTGAAAATAAGGTAATTAAGTTAATCTTCTGATAGCGGTATTTTGCAGTAAGTGCATGCATCAAATATGAAAGTAAGGAATTTAAGAGGTCATTAAAAGTAATTCAGGCATTAAATTAAGCTTCTAGCTATACAAAGTGGTAGTAATTACAGATATCAAGATTAGAATCATATTGTAATCAGAGTAACTACAGTGTAATGAATGCACCTACACCACAAGCTATCTACAGAAGTAAAATACAAGGTGTTGGTTTCACAGAAAACCTTACTGTTTTAACTGGAGAGCAAGCCAGTCAAAATTTGGAGCAGACATCAGTACATGAAATATGAACCAAGCTGTCTGCACTGAGGATGTGTAACAGTTTCCAAGTGCTGAACTAAAACTCTGCCCTTGAGTTTCCAGGAAGTCTGTAAAGATCAGCATTCCCACCTGCTTTTATTGTCTGTAGGTACACTTGTCCAGTGCATGACCTTTGCAGACTACGTGGCAAATCAGTAGTTACAGCTTTGTTTCAAGCAGGCAGAGCCTCTACAATTGCTTTCTGCAATTAGGCTTCTCAACATCTCTCTCAGGAAAATGCTACTGGCTTATTAAGGCTAATTGCTGGCAGACACCTTTATTCCCTGAGAGGACAAGAAGAGAGGCCACGCTGTGGGGAGGGCTGTGATGGGTGAGTGGGAGCGCCTACCAGGCAGGTGGATGCACCTTTAATCATTCCTACAATTGACTTACAGCTACAGGAAACTTGACCTTTTCTTTGATTAAAATCAAAGCTGATGAAATTTCCCTTTTTCTGTGCAATCAGTTGCCACATGAATTAGGGCATTAGGTATGTGTATCTACCTATCTGCCCTAGGCATATTGTTAATGTTCCTGTATTGAAGTAATTTATTATGAATTATTGGGTATGAAAAGGGATCTGATACTATAAAGAAATATTTGAAAGTATACATTCTACATTTAAAGCAGACAATATATTAACATACGGCCAGTGTCATGCTTCGTTCTCAATTATTTTATGTGGCAATCTTGTTGTTTTTATCTCTGGCATGATCAGTAGATTACCCGCTACAGTTCTTACGTTATAGGGCAACTTGTACATGATCTGCAAAGCTAATGGAACCAGAAAGAAATCTGATTACATCTCAAACTTAGCAGAGACCATACTATTTTCGTATGCTTTAGAAGCAGATAAAACATTATAATTGAGTTCTGTGTATTCCTTTACTCTAGGTTCAAGCATAAGCCATTTTGCATTTCAGGAAAAATTTCTTGCCTGTTATTCCTTACTCTCCCCCTCTTTCTTCTTTATCTTAATATTTGCCTGGAAAATAAAACAAAGAAACAAAAAAAAGGTATTTCTTCAATATCAGGCATTTAGCTACATATATTTATATATGTGATCAAGGAGTCCAGCACTTGTCCCACCATATTCATTGCAGAGATTTTAACTGTAGACTTGGCAAATTTCTGGCTTAAGGCCGTTACCATGCAGCTAGACACACTGAAAGTGCTAGGATGGTGCAGGTGTACACAGGTCTTCATAGCATCAGACATGCATCTGAAGGTTGATTTTTCAAGCTCCAATCATTTTGAATGGTTTGGAGATTTGTATGGATGTGCAGGCACACCTTTGTTCTGCTCTGTGTAGAGGATCAAAGACTGTGACACACATTAATGCCTTTATATTTCTAGAACTTCACAGTTCGTTATTGACTCTAGCTGAAAGGATGCGAATTGCTTTGTGTAATTACCCAACTGAACTACTGGAATTGCCTGAAGGATAGATTATATATCACAGTCATGGCATTTATTACTTTTTCATCTGAGTGAAAAAAGCAGCAGATTGCTCTGCAAGTCTGATCAAAATAAGCAGAAAGCTGTATTTATCAGTAGCCATGAGTTAACACATAACAGAAACAAGATTCACTGAAAAGTCTGATTTTTACCTTAAAAACTTATCACTGCATTGTGGTCCGTCAACGAAAAAATACTTTTTGTAATTGTGGGTTAAAGTAACATGATAATGAACATAAAAGCAAAGAATCAGGGAAAAAACAAAACTAGAAAGATGCTATTAACTCTTCTGACAGTTTTTTGTAATTCCTGTAAAATACTTAGGCATCTTTAAAAAAACAACAATCTATCATGTTATTTGTTCATGGTTTAGTGTGCCATTTTTTGTGAATGAAAATCAGACATAATACACGCTTGTAATTATTGTTTTTTATGCTTTGATCATAAAGACTGATAATCTTTTCTGTTTCTCACCTGAAAATGTATATATATTCCTCATACAAGGATTTTATCTGAATGTTTTAATTCCACTTCTTTACAGTTTTGTTGATCAGGAGAATGCAGTTGTTAAAGACTCGTTAAAGACTTAGAAGAAAGCACAATAACTTCACAGTCAAAGGTTGTATGTTTTCTCACCATTTTAATAAAAAAAGTACAAGAAACTGACTCCTTATTGAAGAGCAGCAAGGGAAAAATTTGGGTTGCAGGATTGTAGCAAGACTGGACATGGCCAGAATTAGAAGCAAGGAATTTCTCATGATGGTTGAGAGGCACATAGCTTCTTACAGAGTTCTGAAGCTATAGGAAATACACATTACTAAGTTCAAAATATCCTTACTCTGTGTCATGATTGGACAGAATTGTAAACATACAGTGGTGGCAAAGAAACCAGGGGCTTGAGTGTACAATATGTATAGGTGTGACCCATCTGCTATGAATTAGCACATGATAGAAATTGCTGTGTATTGCATGACTTGCTTACACAAAACATAAATTAATAAATTTTCTGAAAAGTCTGACCGACCGTTACAGTCTTTACTTCCAAGATCCTCAATCTGACTTTTAGGATTATGGCCCTGATTTTGTCAGTGTATTGAATAGCAGGCATACAAACCAAATAGCAGATCTGCAGGCATAAAGGCCAGCAGAATTTACACTTGCAACGGAGAGCTTTTATGATGTTGCAGTTACTAAGTGAAAAATAGGTTTGGGTATGTGGAAAAGATGTTATTAGCTACAGGGGTCACCAGGGAAAAGGAACTGAGATTTGTGAGCAGTAAGATTGCCTCTATGGTGGATTAGTGCTGTGTAAGGGTTTGGAAATGCCAATAGTATGTTTCACTCTTCTGCTTCAGTATGTATATCTGGGAAATTGCAGGAGGCTTGAAATAATTTGGTGCTTGTGCTATTCTCATCTTATTCAGGGAGTTCCAAAAGAATTCTAAGTGTAGTTCCACTTGCAAGTATTCTGGGGTTTACTAAGTAGGCAGTTAAGGCTGTAGGAAAAAAAAGTCCTTTAATCTGATTCTAGAGAGTCTAATACACTGTAGAGAAGACTTTAACATGTTAAACAGAAAGGGTTAACATCATTTATTTCCAAATGAGCATAGGTAGTGGCTTAGTATTTCTCCTTTAATTTTTAGATTATCTTATACCAACAGTAAAGAAAACCTTAGTGCATTTGTGTGCTGTAATCTACACTGATGGGTACTAGATTTTTGAGAAACACAATTTTTTTTTTTTTTCATGGGAGGTAGTACATCCAGACACTTGAGGCCATGTTTCTCTAATAAAGAGCTGCTCCCACTAGGAACAGGTTATTTCCTGGATGTCATTGGAAGCACTGGTGGGTACCTGAAAAGTTGTGGAGCCAAAAGGCAAACTGTGCCTTTTAAGAAGGGCTCCCGCACATGTCTGGTGTTGTGCCCTGTGGAGCAGATAGTTCTGTTAAAGAATTTATGGTTGAACATTTGGATTTCTGAAAAACAAGAAAACAAAAATTGTGTGTTCTTATTTTTAGGGACTTTAAGGTCTGTAATTTAAAGTTTTCTTCAAAATTATAATGAAAATATTTTTATCTTTTTTTTTGTTTTTTTTTTTTCCTCCTAGGATTTTCAATCAAGTGATACCATAAATCAGGTTTAAATTTTCAAAATTAGAACCATTGTATGAGGCTTTTCACTTCTAACTTAGATTCGTCTCATGCAGAAGGAGTCAAACTGTGGGAGCATGGGCTGCATCTAACTCATGGTACCAGAATGGCTTTGAAGTCAGACTCGTAGCCAAATTTGCTGTGTATTCTGGGTCCTTAACAGTGTCCTCGCAGCTCCAGAGCAAACAAGCCAGTACTTCAGAGCTTGCCTCAGAGCATGTTTTTCTGCAGTGTGGTCAACCTCTTGAATAACCCATCTCAGTCTTGTGGTAGCATGTGAATGATACTGGGCAGGAGATACTACAAGGCTCTTGTGGATCCAGAAGAGCTCCCAAATCACCTACCATGAGGAACAATGAAATTTATGAACAGTCTGATGCTCTGTGTTTAGATTGCCTAGGTAGACAACATGGATACATGGAACATAATTTCATGACTTCTCTGGGCTAGTGACCACTCCAGGGCCAGTGCTGTTCAATCTGGATTATCTCTCTCTTGTGCCTGACTCTGACACCTCGGCCCTAGCTGGAACATAGTGCAGTGGAGCAGCTGGGGGCACTTTTTGCCCGATACATAAAATTGAGTTGAATATCTTCACTTCGTACAGTAATGAATAGTAATCTCATTCCTAAATATTACCACATGTATGTTTGATAAGTGAGCCCCACTGGTACAAATAAGGTAACTGTCACTGACCCACCCTCAATCTCTTTCATTTTAACATTGTACCGTATGAACTAAAGAGTCTCTTGAGTAAGAGCTTTGGATGCCAGGTTAGACTGCTGTCAGGTTTCTTTTCTGCTTCCCATTCCAGCTTGAACAGCTGGCTCTTGTATGGTATGACCTGATCACCGGGACAGGTCAGACAGAATAGAACTTCAAATTGGGTTGGATGTATCTGGAATTTAATTAACTCCTGCTGTTTAGGCCACTTAGACCTCACTTTCTGAGCTGAATGGTTTACTCTCCTACTTTCATCTCTTTAGGATGAGAAGCTGGGTCCAAAGACCAGTGAATTGAAAGGACTTCAGGAAACTTTGTAGCCTGTTACAATAATAATGGGGGGAGGGATGGCAGAAACTACCTTTTGAGCAGCTACACACCAGGTGAGAGCAAACTCTAAAGGAGAGGGCATGACTACTGGAGTGTGCCATTACTTAGCTTTTGTTCCTGCATCTGGAGATGAATAAGGTGAACTTCTGCTTTCTGCTCCATATGCAGCTGAGACTTCCCAGTAGGGAACAGACGAATGGACTGAAATGAATGATGGGCTCCCAGGTTAGTTAAGGTCCTCTTACTTCATCTTTGTTTTCTTCTGCACTAGAATCACTACTTAACAAACCCATGTAACCAGTGTTGTTTTTAAAGTCTCAAAAAGTAGAAGGCTGCCCTCCTGCCCCAAAATAAATGGCTGTGTTGGATCTTTAGAAAGGGTATTTGTATGTATTTGGAGGACAATACTTGCGGTTCATTCTGTCACTGACCTGTCATTCGTAATGCTATCAGCTGCATTTGGAGCATGACCACGACTGCCCCTGCAAGATACTAGGGGCCATACTGATGTGAAGATTAGAAAAGACCTTGTGTTGGATATATGGAGCTATTTTGTACCCCAGACTGGGCTGTTATCTTGAGATGGCATGTTACCTTTGTTAATAAGCAAGCAGAGTTAAACCCATGGAAATGTCTCGCTATGTTCTAAGGAGCTACTTTGTGCTTGAGGTTGTGATTCAGTGGCTGTGCAGCAGCTGATGCTTCTGATTCCTGTACAGCCATGCCTTTTCATAAGATGAGTCAGACCAGGGACAACATGTTTCCCTTCGTAATCCAGTTCTACTTTGGAGAGATAATTCAAAATTTTCCCCTTTCAAATCCAACTTTCAGCATCCATGTTCCCAACCAAGAAGTGATTTAGGTTTGGATAGAGCCTCGATGCTCTCATGTGCCTAGAGGGGTTAGTCCCATGATTGAGCCCATAAAAAGATGATAATTCATTGTAAGGGATGGTGTTCCCTCCCAGTGAATAAATAGATGCTTGCATTATACCTTCACAGTTATGTGAGGTGTATTACTTTTTCATAGATCTTTTTGCATATTTTGTGTGGGTTTTTTGGTTTTTATTTGTATTTTTACGCCACATGTTTTGTGTTATGTGTCTATTTCTTCCTGGAATAATGGAAGACAAAACTACAAAAAATTAGTAGAGCTGAGCTCTCAAGGACAATAATCTAATTACAAATTTATGGATGAATGTGAAAAAGAAACTTAATTATTCATTTCTAAACCATTATGACAGGAAACAACAGTGAAGAAATGTTTTTAACCTATGAAAATTAATTATATTTTATCTTACACTGTAAAACAGTCTGGCCATGATCCAAGAAGGACTTGAGAACGAATGACTTCTTAGTCCCTGGCTCCTCAAATAGGTTGCATGACCCCGTGTTAAGCAGTTTGGCTCCTGAAGCACATCACGAGAAAGGCTTGGAAGAATTGGACTGTAGTTTGAACTGTGCTGTCAAATGTTGTGCTGGGCTAAGCAGCTCTGTTGATACTGTTCAAAGATTTTGGTAGTCTGTGTCAGCTCCTGCCCAGATCCATGCTGTGGCTATATGCAGTGTTGTACGCCTGCATGTCAGTGAGGTAATGATGGGTATGAACACAGAAGGGGCAGAGAGCAAAGGGACACTGAAACCAGCTTTGCCCCTTGGGCAGGGCTTTCTCCTTTCTTTTATGTGGAGAAAGAAGACAAAGCCCTCTTCCTCATACTAAGATATGGGGAATATCAGGAAAAAATTAATGATAATACTTTTTTATTGGAACTCCCATGCCATAGCAGGTGTCGGTAGGAAACCGAAAGGGTAAATGAGGGTTATTTCAGACTTAATGGAAGGACGTTTAGGCTCAGCATCTAAATATGATAATGCTTTGTTAAGTAGTCCTCCTGACAGCCAATGTTACATTGGAGCACTGAATAGAGGAAAAAGAAGCCCTTGGGAATGCTTCCTTGCCTGAGACAAACATCATCTTACAGAAATAAAGACAAGCATAGATATTCTGTTATAAATTAGAGCAGATGGAGCTGACTAGGCTTAACTGTATTCTCCCAACAGTATAAACCACTTAAATTATTTTTCTAGTTGTTGTACCTAAGAGTCAGATTCTGATATATATGCTGTGTTATAGAAAGATATTTGTTGGTCTCCTTTTAATATATTAAAATGCAAAGGTTTTTTACTAATTGATCTTTTCATGTAATATGGTACATGTAATCAGAAGATACCTGTCCTTACATGTTCTATACCATCCAGAAGTGCTTGAAAATGGCAAAGTTTCTACTATGTCATGTTATAAATGATATAAAAGTCTGTTTGCCACTGACATTTGAAATCAGTTAAGACACAAAGGATATGAAAGCCATAATTGAAGTAAGTTGCAGAGTAAGAGGTTTATTTTCTGATCATCAGAAATTTTGATTCTTTCCTTTGCTGTGAACGTGTAGGAGGGCTGGGAGTCTGAGTTCCAGCAAATAGGGAAGGAGGTGCAGAGGTGAGAACAGGTGGTAAGATCTGATCCTGGGACAAGGATCTGTGATGGACAAGGACAACAAGGAAGAAGGATAGCCAAGTGTCATGTTTGGGTTTTTTATCTACTGGGAAACTATCAACAGCACTGCTGGGGTAATATGAAAGATATTAATTTTTGTATAGCTTATGTCACTGTCGGGGAAGAATGGTGATGTGTATTAATGGGAGATGGAAGACTCAGCTGTATTTATTAGCAAATAATACCAGATTGAAATGATACAAGAAGAGTACTTTCAGATACCCAGAATAATGTATTTGTCTCTTTGCAGACGATTGAGGCTGGTTGTTGAAATAGTCACAGAATAATCAATGTTGGAAGGAACATGTGGTATTCCTCTTTCTATTCCACGATTACTCAGATTTTTTTTCCCTCCCTAGTTCATCATCTCAGAGAAAAGTTCTCAGTTCATCTGATCTTTTTACTATGAGATATAAGCTCCAAAGCTATTGTGCTAGCCTGTATCCAGGTTTTTGTTTTGTTTTAATGATCTTCTTCCTTATCATCCTCTCAGATCCTCAAAATTCATAGCTGATGTCTTTTATCCTCTTCTGGGGGAATGACTGACATGTTTTAGTGGTAGACTTGGCAATCCTAGGGTAAAGGTTGGACTTGATGATCTTAAAGGTCTTTTCCAACCTGGTTGATTCTATGATCCTTGAAGCTCTTTAATGACAATGCACTTATGTAGGCATAGTATCTTAAATGATTAGGTATAGTAAATTTTATCTTTTCTTTCAGTTCTATTAGGCAGTGGAAATCTGATAAATTTTCTTGTAGTATGCTCAGAGAAAAATGTTTGTCACTTGCTGTATGTTACATGCCTAATAGTAGAAGAATCTGAACGGTGTCTACCATTGAAAAGAGATACGCGTAGGCAATCTACTCACAGCATACTAACCCTACATTTTCTTGATGTTTGGGACTGTAAGCTTTGTAAAAATGTCTTCCCATACAAAAATCCATTTTCCAGAAAATATTATTTCTACATTTTATCGTTCTTTGTGAGATACCGAGACAAGACAGTGATAGTGTAAATAAAATAATGCTGTAGCAATTGTATCATGTGGTTTTTTCAAGCACATATAAAGAGATACTTCTTTCACCTGAATTTAAATCAGTCTTACTGCCAAATCAAGAACACAATGTTTGGGCATTTAGGTTCCTCATTTAGATACAGCTGCTGAAACTTTACCAAAGCTCTGAGATGTTTTTACCATTAGTGCTGTTTCAAGTGTGCCACCAACATAATCTCTGCAACGCAGAATATTGTACTTCATAGGTACTTTTACTGCTGAATGAACAGCAACATTGCAGCAGAGAAGTAAAAGTTTAAATAATTAAAAAGGACAAAAATGGGCTAAATGTGGAAATTTCTGTAAACCTTAAGTCTCATTGAAATACTGCCATTTATGTGCAGGGCACAAAGCACTTAAAGTTAGTTTTAAAATAATTTTGTGTCTGACAAAAGTAGGTTCTGAGGTATGTGCCAAGACCAGTTCAGGGAAAGGGAGAATAACATGAAAACTGTAGGACTGGCTGTGTTATTCTGGAAATGACCTCCTAAGAATGCTAGGAGCATTTTTCTTTTCAGGTTACAGAGGTGCAGATGCAAGCTCAGAAGCAATTTGACAGCGGTAGGTACATCTTAAAGCATACCTTAACTTCCGAAAGTTTTGCTTAGCATTAGGCAGTTAGCTAAAGATAGGAGAAGAGCATATTAGATTTAATTTAATAACTTGGTTGCTGAATTGAAAGATCCAGGCAAGCTTTTAAATGAAAGTTGTCTGCTTTTTAAGATTTGCAATTGATTCTTATCAGACAGTACCAAATTTTATGGCTGCTTATTTTGGAGACAGAGTAGCTAGACTTCTTTTTTTTTTTTTTTTTTCTCCTTTTTTTGGTGTTCAAGCAAGAGCTTGAGTTTTGCACAAACTGATGGAACTGCATAAAAATTACAAATAATCTATTTTTATAGGTTTTCCATTTATACACTGAAGTTCAGTCTTTGTGAATTAAGTTCTGCATAAGGCATGGCAAGAGCAAAGAAAATAAATGCAACAAGCAATGGAGGAACAGCTGTTGCAGAAGATGGATGTTTTGCTGTAATGATGTTGCTGAGATTATTAATTTATTTAATAGAATTCAGAAAGGATTCATCTGTTAGCTGTCATGATTTTATCACTGGGAGTCTGTGGGTTGCCACAGGCTATGGGCATGCTGTTTGCCTGTTAACAACATCCAAGGGGGGTCAACTGACAAATAGCTTTGTTTATTACCATTTGGTTTATAGTTCAGGATTCATTTGGAATGTCCCAGCTAACATTTGGTCCCTCAGTTTCCTAATAGTGCTGACGCCAGCTGTAACAGCAGTCTTTCTCTCTGGAAAATCTTTCTTCCTTTGATGAGCTTGTTCCCATAATTGGTTAGGTTGCTTTTTTCCTCCTGGGATTTCAATAACGTTGATATCGCAGGAGTACCTGTAGGCCAGTTAGAAAACATAACCTTGCTATTTTAGCCATAGTCTGTACACATCATGGAAACATACGTTGTTCTTGAAATGTCTTACAGTTTGTGTTTTTGGGCGATACGGTCTAACGTGAGGCATCCCTGCCCATGGCAGGGGGGCTGGAACTAGATGATCTTAAGGTCCTTTCCAACCCTAACCATGCTTTGAGTCTATGATTAAGATACAACAATTGGTGAATAAAAACAGCAGATGCAAAGGGTACAAGGTAGCAGTGAGATGATAGCAATTAACATAATAAGTCCTTTGCCTCTAGTCACCATCAAGCAGTTTAATAAGAACTTATTTATCAACATTTTGAGAAAAAATTATCATAATTTTTCTTAAATATTAGGTGAGGTTTATAGGATGTGATGGTTTTGTTCACTGCTCCTTTGCTGTTGTTTTTGGCTGAGGTCTTTTTGTCAGTCTTTCAATGCCATGTGGTAAACTGAACTTCTTCTACAATAGTGACATCTGCCTTAAAATATGCTGGTATTATTTGGAGGCAGAGGGGGTGACAGTCACAGTGATTTATCCTGATATGTGTTCTGATGGCACCCATGTAACCTCAGTTGCCAGCAGCTATTGATTGTAATCTGGGGCTGTAATTCAAGTGGTCTGATTGAGTATGAGGGGAGATAATGCTTGCTCTCATTTATTATTACAGTTCTGGTGTCCTCAACATAAAAAGGACATGGAGCTGTTGGAGCTAGTCCAGAGGAAGGCCACAAAGATGATAAGGGGGCTGGAGCACCTCCCTTATGAAGACAGGCTGAGAAAGTTGGGACTGTTCAGCCTGGAGAAGAGAAGACTGCGTGGAGATCTCATAGCAGCCTTCTAATATCTGAAGGGGGCCTACAAGGATGCTGGGGAGGGACTCTTCCTCAGGGACTGTAGTGATAGGACAAGGGGTAATGGGTTCAAATTTAAACAGGAGAAGTTTAGACTAGATACAAGGAAGAAGTTCTTCACAGTGAGGGTGGTGAGGCACTGGAATAGGTTGCCCAAGGAAGTTGTGAATGCTCCAACCCTGGAGGTGTTCAAGGCCAGACTGGACAGAGCCTTGGGTGACATGGTTTAGTGTGAGGTGTCCCTGCTCATGGCAGGGGGTTTGGAACTAGATGATCTTAAGGTCCTTTCCAACCTAACTATTCTATGACTCTATGATTATGGAGAAAAAAATACTGGCAAGCGACTACATGGTCATGATTCCCTCATCATCTGAAAACTGTGTAAACCAACACTCCCTAATTTGATTTCCGGAAAGCTAACAGAAGAAACGGTGGTAATTTCTTGTTCTTTATTTCTGTTTTTCTCTATTTCTTGTTCTCTCTCTCTCTGGTTTATTTTTGTTTTTTTTTTGTTTTTGTTTGGCATTTGTTTGTTTGTTTGTTTGTTTTAAATATAGGAGCCTTGAATGTCCATCCTTTACCTATCTTATCAGAAAGCTGATATAGCTTTAGAAAGTAATTTTACTTTAATTTCAAGTGATTTCTTTTTTGTAAATGGTATGGGAAAATGTAAGTAACATGGCAATGTGAGCCATATCATTAGGATCAACTTCTTATTGCAATTCAGGCAGATAACCAAGTTGAATTTTCTCTGTGCTTATTGAAGAATGGCAGAGTGATTCATGAAACTACGAAAATCCGTAAGTTATATACACCTGGCAAATAAGGAAGAGAATAGAACCTAAGTTTAGCAAGTTGATGAAAGAAAAATGAAGAAAGTGTCAATGCTGGGGAAAAAAGCCCCACAAGAAAACCAACAGATTCATATTTGGAAAAGGAAACATTTTAGGCAGTGTTTCTAAATCTCATGTCAATGCCCTTAAAAGGTTCAAGCATATCATCAGTATTCCTAAGACCAGGCTGAATAATGCAAGCTCTATAACTTGAGCTTGCATTATTGGGCTGCTCTGCTAATGTCCTTGTCATTGCTCACCTTGCCTTCCATCTTCCCACATTCCTTGCCAAGCAAATAGCACAAAACTGTGACAAAGGAATTTATTACTTCTCTGACTTACATATTGCAAATAAGTGAAGGGAATGTAGCAGAATTTTAAAAGTTCTGTGAAGTGACAAGTGCTATGTCAGCCTGAAAAATAGCTGTACCCACAAAAATTAATCAGAACTCGGAAGACCTCTTATCACTGTACCTTGAACGGCAAAGCAGGATCTGTCAGTCTTTCCTTGTAACTCACCTAAGCTGGTTGGCAAGTCAAATGGTCCTATCTCAGTGCTGGTACTCACCAGCGTTAGCTGGGTAATTATTAATAGAAAGTGCAGTTTCTTATTGATCGGTGCTAGTCTTCTGAGGTGTAAGAGACAAGAGCTTCAAATCTTTGATCTTTCTGCACCAGCAACTATGCTTAACACTGGGAGACTGGGGAAGGATGGCCTTTTGTCCTCTCTTTGCTTATTTCAGCAAAACATGAACCCAGCTTTCTGGAGACCCCTAAACATGCAAAAGTAGACTTGCAGAAAATTGCAGCAGGTTTGTTAGTAGGGTGAAAGAATTTAATTTAGCAATTCAAAGATATTATTACATATACATAAAGAAGAAATAAATGCATTCAGGCGATGGTTTGATGTACTACAATATTTTTATTCTCACTGGTTTGAGTAAATGGATTTTTGTGTGGATAGTAACTGCATAATTAAAATATAACTTGTGTATTTTTTTCAGACCCATATGCTACTTTCAAGTGCTGCATTGGCCCTTCTAGAGCAGCTTAGTGAGAAAACGTGACTTTCTAGGTTGAAGTTTGTTTTTTTTTTTGTACCTCCTTCATCTCTTCGAAGGCTTTTTGCATTTATTGGATTTGCTAAAATATCATGGGTGTTCAGGTCCTGTGTTTCAGTTTGGGCTTGTTTCTGCTTGTGATGCTACAAGAAGAACCTGGCTAGTTTTCTGAAAGAGGATGGGGAAGAAGCATGAAGAAGGGATGCTTAAGGAAAGAGTAGGGATGGAGAAAGGAAAAATCTACATTGTCCATCCAGGGCATCGTTAGTATCAATCTGTTTTTTGTTTTTTGTCTTTGAGATCTGTACCTAGATTAACAAAATGATAATATCTGAAGAAAGGTTTTGTGAAAGATGAGGGAAAAGGACACATCTGCACAAATTTAATCTAGAATGTAGTACAGCAAAGCCCAATTTAAGTGTTAATCATGTTTTTGTATCATCTGTAAAATTCTGTCTGAGAGAAAATAAAGAATATTGTCTCATTAAGAAATCTGGCAGTATTACTGTGACAGTAATCACAATTTCATTCTATTTTCATACCAAAGCTTCAAAGGAGCTTGAGAAATATTCATTACTGATGCAGGCTTGAACATGCAAGTGAATAGCTGTATCAGCACTGCCATATATAATTTCAGCAACACTATCAAGCGTAAGAGAAGTTTAGCTATCTGCAAGATAAAAACAATGGACTGCTGGATAAGACTGATGCAGATGTTTCTTTGGAAGAAAATAAGCATCTTGGAAACAACAAAACAAAGCAAACTGTAATTTTTTATTAAAGTAGTAAATGCTTTTTATTGTTCGCTGATGATAAATTCTTTCCTCAAGAAATGTAGTCTTGATTTTAAAGATATATTTTAATATATTTTTGCTCTGGATTGAAACAATGCAAAGAAAACATAAATTGAATCATTTGGCTACACCATGTACATTTAAAATCAAAAGTGGATTCTATCTTTATTTCTGTTATTCCTTCAGAATTTTTTGTCATTATTAGATGAAAACTCTGAACTTGTCTAAAACCTTTGCCTGCAGTAGAAGGTCCTCAGCAACAGGCTTTTTGCATTGCCTTCACTTCTCCCTAAATTTCATCCTCCATAGTATTTTTGTTTTCCTGGCTCTGTACTTTGAGCTTGAGGAATAAGCAATAATTCTCTATGCTAATTTTGGATCTTGTCTGGGTTTATTTGTTTCTTCATATATTCTTTATGTAGTTATGTTTCAAATTCTTACTCATTAATTACATAAAAAATAAAAGCTGTTTGCAAAATGTTTGCTTTAAAGTTCCATACCCAAAAGTCCATGAGGTAACATAAAAACTGAAAGTACAGTAGGCTGATGTTGCTCTATTTGCAAGGTATAGTTAGTTGCTGACACCCTTTTTTATTATTTCTACTAACTATGATAAATAGAACTTTAAAAAATTTTCTTCAGTTAGAAATGGAAATTTATGAATACTTTGTGGTTATGCCAAAGCTCAGAATATTTATATTTACAAGGACTAAGACAATTTCCTTGTTTCTGGGCTGTATTTGAAAGTAATTGTGATTATATAAGAAGACTATTGCATATGAGCTCTGAAAACTCAGAGCTCTGTTCTGTTTCTACTGAGTCAAGACATCAGCTTTGAGACATGCATATGTATGTGTATATATATATTTTTAATTCTTACGAGTTTCATCTTGAGTGCAACAGAGCATGATCCTTACAAAGTTTTGTTGTTTTTGACTACACAATGAGTGCTTTTAAAGTAATTTATCTCATTTTGATCTACTTCCATTGATTTAGGTGACCTTGTTCACTTTCCTCTCATCAACCCTGTTGGTCTGATATAGATTCAGCAGTTAGGTGATGAGCAGTTGGTTAAACATGGGAAAAGTGTACCTTTCCCTTGTGCTAATTAGAGAAAAGAAGGCAGAAAGTACAGCCCCAGCTCTAAAAATCCATTTTTATCCATTAGTGAAGGGCAGACTTCAAAGGGGCTAGAGGTTTGCCAATTCAGGAAAAGAAATGTGATGCTCCAGGATACCATACCTCTGGGGTGCACTCTTTGGCAAAGACACAGAATGATACAACACTTCAAATTGAGAAGCATAATGCAGGGGTGACCACGGTCACCTGTGAGGAGCTGGGGAAGAATACGGCTGCCCTGGGAGGGAAGTGCCTGGGCATTCTGAGACGTGCTGATAGAAGTTGGTGAGATGTGGTGATAGTGAACAGCTTGATGTGGCTAAGGCAGTGGGAAAGGTCAAGGCACAGTTTGGTTTTCCTTCTGCAGTACCATCTGGGGTTTTTTTGTTCTTTTGCTGGTTTTCCATTTCCTTCATTAACCTAGAAGCAGAAATTAATCTACTGAAGTTAGAAAAATAATTTTAAAATTATCAGGTGCTGTGGAGTTGCAAAGAGAAAGAAGGAAAATGGGAGATGAGTAATACTCTCTTAATTTACATACCCAAGGGATCCAAAGGATGCACAAGAAAGAAGATAAAATTAATTCCCACCACAGTATCCTCCTTTACCCATTCAGAGTTGCATAGTTGCAGTTAGTCTAATCTAATATTAAAACTGATGGTGATGTAAAACTGTGATTTAAATCATGTTTGCCTCTGAGCCTGCCTCCTGGTTTAAGTTAAAACAATTTTAATGCTGCTGTAATCAACATTTAATTCCATATAGGTTCAAATGCTTTTTTAGAAATGGGTGCTGTCTAAAAACCAGCAACATTTTGGCGATGTCTGTAGTAGTCTCCCTTTTTCTGAATCTACGATAAGGAAGGTGGGAAAGAAAGTGGGACTGGGACTGGCACTGCTACAGGGGCTCATTTGCACATGATGCATCCTAAAGTGTGCTGCCACTTTGGGATGTTGTTTCACCTTTTCAGAGATATTTTTTCTTAACCTTAAGTTATAGGGCTGGGATTCTCTAACCTGCTTGAAGGGGAGAAACCCTGTAAATTTGTTCTACTTTTTTTCTGTTGGAATTGCTAAATAAAGGAGTTTGTAGTAATACATTCTTTAAATCTGAGACTAAATATACCTGCAAGAGAAGTAGTTCAGAAAATCTGCAGTGATTTTTAAACTAAATCCTTTTCCTGGTATTGTTCCAAGTAAAGCTTTGCTGTCACTTCAGTCTGTAGCAGTGCAAACCAATGTACAACACTGGGAACATGAATGAAATGAATAATGTTTTCTAAATAATATTTATCACTGTCAAAGATCATCATGATTAGTGTAGCTATACCCATTTCTGTAAATCTGCTATGCAAGCTGAAACTATAGGTCTGATTTATTAACTTTGGGGTCAACCATGTTTTACTTTGGAATGCAGTCACTTTTAGGAATTTTTGCTTTAAAACACAACATGGTGGGATGTCCTGATTGCAATCTTGTCTGGGAAAAAGCAATTATAGCACATTCTTGCTTTTTGTCACGATGGTCTGGTGTGATGTTGTGTCATTAGCAGCTGATTGTGCAGGCTGAAGACCCGGTGGCTTGCTAACAAAAGCATGCACAAATTTCCTATGACGCTCCATTTCTCTGCTGTTTTCCCTCTGGGATCTTAGTATTCCTTGGGCTGTGGTTTCAAGGTTTTTTGTCTCCTTAATATTTAATGATGGTTACAGCAAATGAGAAAACAAACTTCAAAAGTTCGTACTTGCTACTGAAGAAATGGTTCCATATTTATGACTCTGTATATGTAAGGGTACCTAGTGAGGTGGTATTTAGAACTGCTAGTAAAGATTTATCTGTTTTTGTCCTTTATATCAATTTTTCATGGTGACTGCAGTACCAATTCTATTACAAATACTTAAAGAAGTCAAATTAAACAGGTGAAGTGGGAAACAGACATAGTGATGGGGGTTACCAAAACCCAGCCTTGACATACTGGAGATTTCCTAAATCATATTGTATGCTTTCTGCTCAGCTGTTCACAATAGCAAAATCTTCCTTTGTCCTGGGCTAAAATAGATATTACAGGCCTCTGCAAAGCAGTGAAATATGAGAAACTGTTATAAGCTGTCTTCTCAAAGGGTTACCCTGAACTGATTACCCTATATAGGGACTGTGCTTAGAAAGGTATGAAAAAAAAGGAAGCCTTGAACCAAATTAATTGGGGTGGGGGTTTTTATGCTAAAAGCTTCACTTCTTTGAGTTCAACTATTTTACTTAGCACCAGCTTGTTCTTCAGACATCTCTTCCTAAATTTTAGTAAGCACCAGACTCTCTGAAGCAGCATTTTTTGTGTAACATCTCCATCTATCAGAGATTGCTGGTGGTTCCCACACAAACTGACTTGTCATGTTTTACATTACATGTCTGCTCATTACTAACAGATACAGTAGGTGCTTTCCCAATATTTATGCTTTGTGGAAGTTAGGGCACAGGTTGCCCAGGAAAGCCGTATGTCTTATATGCTTTACGTGATTATGACTCGGAAGTATGAAATAAATGAGAGCCACTCTTCCCCCCCCACACCCCCATCTTTCTAAATTTAGTTTGCTCATCTCAGTTCTCTGAGACTGTGTTTTGCCATTTTTGTACTCTGAGTGTAGGAATGTTCCTGTATGTCTGCCACTTACTGAGCTACTTTTGTTTTTAAGATAACCTCTAGCAAGGAACACATCCTACTTCACTCTTCAATAGTATTTCAAATGTTTCAGGGAAGCGTGAACATTATTTTGCCTCTTGAGTCTTCTGCCAAGTCTTGCTACTGCGTGTCACTCTCAAGTTTTCTTCGTCTTAATTCCTTTCTTTTCCTAAAAGCCAGGCTTTTCAAAAGAGTGCAGGATTCATGTTTCCCAGTATTGTTATTTAAGGAAATATATAAGATATGATGACTGTCTAGGGCTTTGAACTTCCAGGGTTTACTGGGAAACAGTTGTAGAGAATGTTCTGGCTTTTAGCTGTTTCCAAAGAAAGCCCTGATTTGCTTGTGTTTAACCTATGGGAGTTTTAAGACTTTATCTGCAAAATATTTTACAATCATCCCTTGAGATTTGGCTGTTCATAAGAGAAGAAAGTATAAAAACTGCATGTTAAGACTTGAAAAGGAGTGGCTGGAACAGCGAAGTATCACAAGTGAATTCTAATTTATGTGATAGTTTCAACTGCAGAGGAAGACAGATGAAAGGTTGGTGTGCATGCATGCGTGTATATATACAAATATGACTTTCTAGTACACTTGTCAGTGGTACTGAAAAGCAAACATTGCTCAAAAGGAAGCAGACTTTTAATAAAGAAAAGTAAGACTAACATGGCTTGCAAATAGCTGTATGAATGTATTGCAACAAAAATACAGGAAAGGTATTGGTGATTCTGGAGTAATAAGAACCTTGGTAATGGTGAGAAAACTGAGAAACAGTTTTCATATTTGTTCATACAAACGTAATGGCAGCAGTGATGAAAGCATATCAGTGGTAGGGCCCAGCAGTAAATTACCTAGCTATGCTATTGATTTATTTTTTATTTTTTTTTAATTCTGTTTCTAAAATAGGGGAATAATAAAATAGTGAAATACATGTCAGAAAATGGGGTCTGGAATAATGTAGGAAAAATATACCCATGAGGAACAAACAGTTTGAGTTTGAGGTCCCAGAAGCATAACATCATATTGGCAATACTCAACCATCCTCTTGGCTAGTATAGGTGTTACTGGCTATACTAACATTATTATTTCATGTAAGCCAGTGAAATGAATTCAAGTGTTGCCTTCTTGCATATTCCCAGCCTCCTCTTGCAATTTAAAACTAATCTGGACAAAGCACTAAGATGCTTGTCAGGTGGCATAGTTCAGTTCCAGAAGTGATAGAGGATGGCCTGGGTGACCTAAAAATGCATATCACATCTCAAATTTTTATAATTCCACTAAAGGTGTTTTTCTCTCTGTAAACGAGCAATATAGAGATGTCTCTAATATGTGTTCTTCCGTCTTGTTCTGAATGAAGTCTAGATACTATCTGAGAAGTTACTACCCTTGTGGTTTTGCTCCCTCATTGTAGTACTGTTTCTGGGACCTCCAGTTAGTTTTGCCCAGTATAATTTGTTCAAATATGACATTTTGTCTACTATCTCCAGAGCCCAGCTTTCACATTTACAGAGAGTTTAGCATTAAGGACTAAGCCAAGGCTCTTATCATTCCGATTTTGTGCTTATCAACACAGTCAATCCTTTTTCCATGAATGTAAACTATTGCAGATGTCTTGAACACACTGTAACTATCTTGAAATATTACCAGGTAAAGGCACTTTTATCTGCTTGCTTTTTATACATTTTCTGGTACACACATAGGAGTTGCCACTTTGTTTTTTCAACTAATTATACTTCATTTATATTCAAAAGTACAGTCATGAATTAGAAAGTGAATACTGTATTGCATTAGCAAATAATTTATGCTGTTCCTTCAGCATCAGAAATGTTATGCTTCCTCAGACTTACAAGTGAACTTATTCACCTTCTGATTGTATCTGATTATTCTATTATGACTAATGCTTTTATCAGAACTTTAGTATTAGTCAACTTCCCTGCTTGCTGTTCTCTGGCTTTTCTTTTTAAATTCAGTAACCTTGTAGTTCTAGTTATAGAAATAAATGCAGTGCAAAAATCATACTTGATAAGTGTGCAGGTAGGCAGGGCAGAATTTTGGCCTAGCTGTCCAGTTTTGGTTTAAAATGTCATGCTGTTTCAGACTTTGTCATAACAAAACTACAAAATTTTCTTAGTTGCTGTTGCCACAATGACCTTCATCATTGATGTAATAATTATTAACTTCTCTGAGGTGCAGGTTAAATGCTGTAAACAGTAGAAATATAAGCCAATATTAGCATTGACACATGTTTATAGCATTGATTTTACATCTCCTCAGCGCAGCTTGCAATATATTTGTTTGCAGAGTAGTTAACCTGGCAAGGCATAAGTATTTCTTTTCAGCCATAATGTGATAAAATATTAGTGGGAAACTCAGTGAGAAGCTTCTCTTTTCAGCTGACTTCCCTGCTTAATTTTCCTCCCTTCTAGTCTGCCGTCTGTTTCTTTTACTGCCTACTTTCTTGCTTAGTACAAGTACAGTGGACCAGACTAATGGACCATCAAGTCTGTTATCTATCTCTGGTGGTGACCTCTACCTTGGATCTTGTGTACTTTGTGATATTTTTGTTTCGCTTTGGCCTTGAGGTTTGCCAGAGAGCCATCTTGTTACACAAATGCATTGAGAAATCTTAGCTTTCAATTTAAAAAAACAGGGAGTTGGATCTTTCTTCTATTTTGAAATTATTTTAAATAGAAACTGGAGATGAATTGTAGCAGCTCTACATGCTTGAGTCTGCTGGTACTGTAAAGCAACAAAATCATCTTCAAACCTCCCTAATGGTTACATTATAAATGTCACCATAACCACAGCATCCAACTTTCAAATTTTAATACCTATTTTCTTCTACTCAGTCATCATGCCTACTGTAGTGATACTGGCCAAGAGACAGGAATCCCTTGACTTTTTTGTTTCATCTGCAAATAATCTGTGCACAGGTACCTTGCAAGCTCTTGCTGACGAAATCTTTCTGCTTTCCTATTTTACGTGCTTGTTGTGTTGGATCTTACAGGTTAAAAGGGAGCTAAAGTTGGAGAATTTTGTAAGCTTTATTAAGATTGCTCATTTTATGACCTTCTGTCTGCTGAGGGCAGATGGTTTAGTCACCACAAAGCCTTTCTGAAGAACATAAGCTACAGGTATGAAATGAATAAATACAAAACTTTCTTCTCCACCATTTAAACGTAATGATTATAAAGAATAATGTCTCCTGTTCCCCTCTGAGGAACCTCATATAGGTACTGGGTTCCTCAATATACTTTGCTTCTTGAGAAGCTCTTAAATACATCTTTTTAGCTCTATATGACACTGCTGTCTGCTTGAAAGCCTGTTCTCATTAAATGGCATGTTCATTAAACAAAATCTTGTTGCAAGCAATAGTGTGCCAGGAGAGCTGTCCTAGAGGTTACATGATTTTACCTAAGGGTACAGAGAACGAAGCCTGCTCCCCCAACAGCTGATGTGAACAGTTGGTGTGGACTGTGAAAGAATGATTTCAGACTTGGTTCTCTTTTCTAGAGGTATGAAGAAGAAACAGTTCCTGCTGTTTTCCAAGGAGAGTAAGTTAAGTGTGCGCATTTGAGAGAGGTGTATATAAAGGGAAGAAAATAATGCTTTTCATGCTTTTCTACTGCATACTTTTGTGCCAAAGCAAGGCATGCTCTGCTTATAGCGCACAAAGTCAATCACTTTGCTGCCATTTATTGCACAGTCTTCCTGCTTAGGATGATGTATACTGAGTCCTGAATGGATTGTCCCTTTTCTTGGTGAAACAAATGGATGTTGTCGATAAGTGAAGCAGAGATAAGATAGATAGTAGCTTGTTAGTGATTTGGGAGTGAGGTGATATGGCACAGTAGATTAATGCTTTGCCTTCATTTGTTGACGTTTAATCTCTAGACTTTGGTTTGTATTCAGTACACAAAGTAACTGAAAATCTCTCTCATTTGTTGCTTGTGAAGTTGATACTGGAATCGCAAGCAGTTTGCTCCCTCTTCAGTTTTTTTTAAGTGTATTAATCTCTGTTTCTGAAAACTTACATAATTTCACCATTTTCTCCAGGGATTCAGTAATTCTGACTCCATAGAATACCTTTCCTTTTTCGACCTCCTTCCTCCTGTCTCCCACCAGTCTGATCTGAGGCTTGTAGCTTTGCTCTATTACTCACTGCACTGCCTGCATTTCTCTTGTAGCCACTTGTCCTTCCTTGCACCACTTCTGAATCTAATGAGGCAAGGACCCTGGGGCAGAAGGGGGCTTCCATTTCTGGTCATAGAATGGATGATAGTGCCAGCCCACTGCTTTTCCATCTGGATGAAGCAAAACTTTGAGACATTATTTGCTGTCTTGGATAATCCTGAAGTCCCCTTAAAGAGGGCTTATTATTCATCAATATCTTGCTGTATCTTGTTGAGTCTGAGGACTTCCTGGTTTCCAGGTGCCCATGTGAAGGACTGAAGGTAAGTCCTGTGAAACAGACAGAGCATCTCTGTGCAAATATTTCCACACACACACACACACCCCGCCCCAGGCTCTGAAATACATAGGAGCCATACATAAGAGCAGAGTTATATCTCTGTATATGAATCTCATGATGATACAGGGTTGTACTGTTTTTCTGAAATGCTATTAATAACAGTGTGATGCTGATCCTGAATTCAAGCTGGGAGACACCTCTACATAGAAGCACTTTGTAAAGGGTGCATTTGAGAGAGAAGCCGTTTTAAGAAAGATCACTGGTGATTGAAGTTGTGTTTTAGTCAAAGAATCTATGGACAGTAATAACTGAATGAGTGCAGCCTCCTCATTCTTCTACCATCAAGCTTCATTAAGCTCTAGAGAGTTTACATCAAATACTGAACTAGAGAGGAGAGAGCAATTAACTCTGCAGGTCTGGTGAATGGTGTCAGCCTTGTTGTTGCATTTGATGATCTTCTGGGAACTACCCCTGCCATTAACAGATTTCCTACTTGGCAGTGACTACATGACCTATTCCACCACAGGAGAGACTGGATAGCAGAGAGCAAGACTGAGAAGGGGCTCTGTAACAGCATGCAAAGAGGGAGGGGGAGCCATATAGTGCTTCCTCTTCCCCTAATATCTTCTTCATACAAATGGTGGCAGTCACAACTGTTCGTATCCAGCATGCAATATTCTTTAGCATTGCCAAGATTTTACAGGCACAATAGATCCCTATGAAAAGAAATGGAGTGGCAAAAATCAGGAAACTGATTTTCTCTGCTAGCACAGAAAGGCATACAAAGAGCCTTGTTCAGCATGCAGTTGAGGCAAAAAAGCCAGTTAGTTCGTACATTTAGCAGTGATGGAAACAGGCCCCCAGATATTATCTTGTCTTAATACAAAATAAATGAAGAAAGATCACAGGGTCTGGATCAAGATAAAAATAACATTTTGCAAGGATGTTTCCTTTCTGCTGAAAACAATTAGTACTTGAGTCTTTATTTTAATCAAACTTACTTAACCATGTCTCTACCTTCTAAAGCATATTTTTCTTTAGTTAACATGCATTACTGTATTTGATTATTAATTCATCTGGTCTCTCTTAAATCAACCTTTTGTGTGCAGAAGAATGTTAACAGATTTTGTTTCTAAGTCTTCATAAGTACCAGGAAAAGTCTACTACATGGCTGACTTTAGCCTTTTAAATATTTAAATTAGTGTGCTTCTGTCTGCACAACTGATTTACATGACCATTGTTTGGATATGTAGCTACATGACTATTGTAAATACAGCAAAATCCCATCATGACCAGAAAGAGCCAGCGAAATCTCTTAAGAGACTAGTTAAAATAAAACTTCATGATGTTTCCACTCAGTTCTGCTCCACTTGCTTTTAAAAAGCATAGATCATATTCTTTTTTGCTTATAGAAATATATATCCACCATATCCTCAATGGCTTCAGATTTATCTTGACCTCCCTGAGATCAAAATCTATTATAGTTCTCCAAGGCAGCCTTTTCCCTAGCTTCTGGAAAGGTCAGTTAGGATACTTGTTTCCATATATCATCTCTCAGACATTCTTAGGTTTTAAGTTCAGCACTGTTTCCTCCATTCCCAGAACTAATTGCAATAATGATTTCCATGGAGTATCAGAAAAATTATGCAGAGAGCAGTTTTCTCCTTCCTAAGCTGCTTGCTACTCTATGCTATATTCTCTTTCCTCCAGCCTCTTCTAGGGTACCCACCTTGCCTTAGGTATTCACCCGTGGAGAGGTTGGGGAACAGTGGCTCTGACATCCTTCTGCTGTATTCTTGATAGTTTCCTGAAGATAATGAATATGTTTGGCATTTTGGTACTCATAATATTCCCTGATTCCTGCTATTACAAGGGAAGTGGAGCGCACCACTTGGCCGCTAAGTACTGCTCTTCTTCTCTGCGTGTCCCCAGTCCAGCACAGAATCACAGAATCAGAGAATGGTTTGAGTTGGAAGAGGCCTTAAAGATCATCTTATTCTTTCCCTCTGCATGGGCAGGCACACCTTCCACTAAAGCAGGTTGCTCAAAGCCCTGTCCAACCTGTCTTTGACTTCCACAGAGGGAACATTAGGATTTAGTCTGAGTTGATAGAACCAATTACCTATTTCCAGTCTATTTAAACCAGAACCTATTTGCCTTTGACACTGTTTACTTACAGTGGCTGATACACAGTATGTTAAGTAATGACACTACAGGGGTTGTGTCTAGCTGCTCAAACTCCCCAATAACAAAATCACCAGCTCAGCCTTAGATGTAGAGACCTTGAGTTATGTGCTTTGGTGCTATTCCAAAAGTAGATACGAAACCTTAAGCAGTATGCTTTAGCAGTATGTGTTTAACACCCTGAAGAGGATCCTCCTTTGAGGCCTTCCTTTCTCTTTTAGCCACAGTACAATCTGGTAGGCAGGATAAGCAGAGATGTGGTGCTTTTCATGTGTTCTGCATCATCATTTTTATTTCTATTTACACTTTTTTAACAACACTGCCTGCAAAAATTCTACATTAGATTACTTTTATATAGAAGTTCTCTAATTGCCTCTTTTGGTTTCTGAGTTTCTATTGTTTTTCTCCCCCTGTATTTTTGCACTTTATTCTTTGAATCTTGGTGGGGTTTTTTGTTTGTTTGTTTTTGGTGTTTGTTTTTGAGGGGGATTTGTTTGTTTGTTTGCAATCTTTGCCTCAGTTGGATTAGATAGACTAACTTGAGTTGGATGGCCATATACAGTTTGAATCAGAACACACAGCTATTAGAATCCAGACACCTATAACATTATTGCATTTCCTGTAGAAGAACCAAAATAGGAAGAAAACAGCATTCTAAAATAGATTTTGCTCCAGTGCAGATTTGATAAACAAGCCCTGCCAAAATATTTGTGATGCTGATTACCAGAAGGCTTGCAGAAATGAAGAAAAAAGGTCACTTGCTGCCTTCTCGTGATGTTCATGACTGGTTAATCAAAATGTAGAGTTTGCATTGACTATTTCTCTAATCAGACAGTGAAGTCTTGAAGGAATAGGGACCACTGGAGTGTATAATAGGTTTAATATTAAAATGGTTAAACATCAATTCAGTTTAAATTTGAGACCTGTGGAAGTCATGCTTTCCTGTAGCTGGGTAGAGAGGCAGTACTCCCATACACTCCCTAGCAGTTGATTTAAAGTTGAATTACTGCTGTAGCGAAAACCGTTAGTCCTTTGACCTTTGAGGTCAGTGCTGTGATGGAGCAGAGTATCAATAAGGAAGAGAGGAAAAACTTAAAGGAATGTGAATAGTCTTTTAAAGTTTCAGATATTCTTTCTGCGGAAGAAAGTAAGTGCCATGCAGATGACATTTTTTATTTAAAGGCTTAGTTTACTGATCGAAGCTCTGGAAGTCCCTTAGACAATGCCTTACCAGGTCCTTTGACGTGAGAGTTAGCTGGCTATGGTGTGCTTTTGGACATGTGGAGACTAAATACATAAACCTAAGTTTATATTAGGGTTTGGTTTGTGTTTTTTATTTCTCCTCTGACTACGTTGACTGTATTTGCTTCTCATCCTACCAAGCCCTGGAGGAATCTTCAGAGGATCATGCCAACCAAATTATTCTATGATTCTGTGACAGTGTTTTTATTTCACCTCAAAAGCAGGGTGGGCAAGAATTTCGGGAAAAGAAGAAGGTAGTTAGCAAACGTGAACTGGTTAAGGATTCGTGCTTGAGCAAAAGACAATTTAAAGAGAATTAACACAGTTGACCTTTTAATGTAAGCCCTCTGTTCCATACAGGAGTTCAGAGTGTACAGTGAGTAGCTATATGTCTCTAATGCAGTTCAGTAATCATATGGCTGCACAGATGAAACAGCACTGGTATGATTTTAGGAGATTTTTGTGAGAACCAACTGAATATATCTGACTACTCCCAATTTTAATTTTTATAATAAATTTTCTTCTAAATATTGGCATATGTATAGATCTACATTTTATTATTCCTGGTTATTTTGAATAGAAAATTCTCTTTATTTTTGTAGTGAGGAAAGTCCATGAGGACTTGACCTTCTGGTCTGTTAAGAGATTATAGGTTGAGTGGCTGTTAGTGAAGATGCAATTGTGTGTTGATATTGATACCCATTTTCTCATCTCAGTTTGGCCTGTTCCTTTGGTTTTGCTGCTTGCTGTTCTAAGTATTTTCTTGACTGTTTATACATTCTTTTAAAGAAATATTTAAGTCCAGCTAGCTTAGATCCAGCAATGGCAGGTGCCTGCTGCTGTTCCAATATATTTGCTTCAACACTATAGGAATAAGATAAATAATGTCAAAAGATACATTAAACTGATATTTAAGTTCATCAACATCTACGTACATAGTCTGAATAAAGAAACCTAGAAAGCAGGAAGGGTATCAGTATGTCCTTTTTCTACCTTGCCTACTGCCTTACATTTCATGAGTAATCAATGAACTGCGATTGCCGATTGTGGGGAAAGGCTGCTAATTCACTAGGCAGATATGCCTACAGAGTTTAGTGCTTGTCCGCTTCCCTGCTGCTTTTTGAGCTGCAGAGGATGCGTGAATGTGTGCAGCTGCTATCTTCTCCCTTTCTGACACTGGATTGAATCAGGGCAGGTTTTTCTGATGAAACCTGGGTGACTGGGAAGTTTGCAGGTTTTAGGTCTGTGCCTTTTCTCAGGATCAAGCGGTAATACTTCTCTTACAGTATAGATATATCTGGCTATTCAGATAGTCTAAGCAGAACAGGAGCACACTTTTAAGTCCTTTTGAAACTGTGGGTTTTTCAGTGTTCACCAGGAATACCAAACCTAGTGCACTGTGTTAGTGATTATTCTGAGCAATAAATTTCAGAGAGGAATCCGTGGCATGAGCAGAGCAGGGTGCTGTGCTGCCCAACCAGGATCTATGAAGAGACCTATATGGTGAAGAGCCTCTACTATGCAGGTTGACTTAATGTCCATTTTGTTTACATGATTATTGCAAAGATTTATGGTTTTTTAAATTGCAAGTATAGTATTTCTTATTTTCAGTGTCTGGTTATGAACGTTAATTAATTTCTATTACCTTACTTAAGGTAATAGAAATTATTTAGAAAAGCTCAGATGGTAAAGTGTTGACATACATAAACTGTAAGAATTAGGTATACAAAGCTGCATATCTGGACCACTTATATACACTAATTATGCAAGATGCAAGGCATGAACACCATCCTCAAGCTCTAGCATCCTGCATTTTTGAGGTTTTAACAAATCAAATTCATTTCACCAAGCTACTTAAAGTTATTTCTGATGTGCAAACCTTTGGGAACAGTGAATATCTTGTTATGTTCTCATTGATGCACTAATCAGCTAAAGGACAGACGTGTTTTATTATAAGAACAAACGAAGTGTGTCTGGTTGAGGGATCAGAGAGATAGGAAGCTTTACAGCTGTAGACTTCTAAACCAGGCTGGACTAAAATGAAATTTTACAGAATGAGAGCTGTTACTGTCGTGGTAATCAGTTTTCATCTAAATAACAACATTTGCACCAGAGACGTCTCTGAAACAGTGACATTTTAATAAGATATCTCCATGTTCACATTTGTGCAGTAATATAGTAGAGCTACAAATGCTCTATCAAGATCTAAAAACTTATTTTGTTGTATGTCATGAGAATATACATGAGTTAAAAAAGTTAAAATGACAAGGTTAAATAGTAATAAAATAAAGTATGTGGAAGCACAGTGGTGAGAAAGCTATCATAGTATCATATTTACTTTACATTTACTTGCGCTAAGATCCACAAGGTTCAAATGTTAATCTTCTCCAGATGTTCTACTAAATTTATTAAATCTGTTTTTCAAGAAACATGATTTTTATGCTAAATATGATCCTCGAAGTAATTAACATTTGTTTCCTTTGGTAAAATTCTTATTCCTGAGATAATCAACTCCACTTTTAATGCAAACTTTACAGTAGTTCACAGAACCACTGAGTGTTAGCAGTGCTGCTGAGATACAAAATACATCCATAGACCAGTGTTTGGACAGTAAAGCTATATAGCAACTGACCTTTTGAGAAAAAGAACAATAAATTTATTCTTTTGTAGTCTCAAACCCACTTTATAGTGTGTGAAACTTGGGGTTTCTGATGCAATCTGGGCAAAAAAAAAAACCAAACAAAAAAAGCAGGTAAACTCCTGCATTTCCATGCAGTGTACTCATTCAACTTAAGTACAATATAGCATTTTGGTGTTGTGTGTATACCCTCTCCATGTGTTTTTTTAAAACATCCTATGTGTTTCTGAAATATGATGTCAATCACTTCACACACATCCAAAAATAGAGAAACCTAACAAAAAAATGGCAGCTGAAAACTACTATTCCAAACTGTCACCAACAAATTAATTTTCTCATTCATATTCTAACTGTGCTCCCAACTCACATGGACTGCTGCCAGGGAACGTGACAATAAAATGTTCATTTAAAATTCCTGACAATAAGAAAATATTGAAAGGCTGGGAAGGAACAGGCTAATCTTGGATGAAGCAGCCTGAAGTTTCTTGCAGGTAAACAGGAAACTGGCTGTCACTCCAAAATAATGGTAAAACTGTAGCAACTGAGATTGCTTTGTATTTTAGGTCAAACGGAGTTGCACCATGTTAGTGTAATTTTGGACTTTCAGAATCTACTGGGTTTTCCCCTCATATCTTCAAGAACATCAGACAAACCAATTGTTCATAATGCTCTTAAAATTTAGTGTTTAATATTGCATACATTAAATGTTTTATGTGGAGACTGGTCTGGAACTTGCTATCCACATACAGGTCATTATTTTAACCTGCAGATACTGAATTCAGTAACAATATTTGTTTTATGTACTGACGTGTCTAAAGGTGCAACTAATTAGGTGTAGCAGAAGACATCTGAGGACCTAATTCCCTAAATACTAAAGTACGTTAGAAACTCCTTGAGACATTACCTGCACCACTAAATATCTGTAAATCTCCAGTACTACAATCCATATAATTGTAGATGGCTGGAGTCTGGCTGTGTTCTTACTTTCCCCTGTGAAATCCCATTCATTTAATTATGTGTTGTATAAAATTTATACTCATTTATATACATGATACCTGGAATTATGCATTGGTGTTAACCAGGAAACCTGACTGTAGAATTTCTGCATGGGTAACTTTTGCATAGTGGTTTCTTGTATTGCTTTGCTGTCTGGTTAAACAATGTATTTGTGAGAGCATCATTGTGCTGGGATCTCGCATGATACTGTAAAACTATACCAATAAACAATATATTTTCTGACATAGCAGGCAAAAAATCACCTAAATTTTTCTAAGTTGCTGCTTGGTTTGGAAATTGAAAAATTGCTTGAAACTATGCTAAGAATTGAAAGTAAATGAAATGGAAATACAATATATTATAATGAGGCAGATGTGAGCTCATTTTCCCTAGTGCAGGTTCATGGACTGTGCATTCATTTGGTCCGCCTGACATTTAAATTTGAGTAAATTCAGTGGTTTATAAGAAAAGCATCTGTTGTTGGAATGACAATAGCAAGATACAATACCAAGGAAAAGGAATCTAATTGTTATTAGATATTATGACCAGAATGCCAATGAAGGGGCTTTCATTGTGTTGAGTTTCTGGCATCAGCCTGGATATTAAATTGGCCAGCTCATCAGGGAATATAGCACATTAGTGAGTGATTCAGCTGTGACTGAGCGTGTGCATTACGATGTGTGACTCTAGAAAGTTTCTAATGCCATAAATCAAGAACAGACTTAATACACAACACATTCATGAAGGGAATATAATATGCATTAGTATATTTCTACTAAGTTTAACCTTTAATCACAATGAACTCAACATGTAATGTTTTATGATGATATTAATTTTATTACCATGTTTGCTGTTCTTTCTATAGCAAAGGTAAAACCTTGAATTTTGCCATATATCCAACCTGAGCAAGCTTTAAAGCCTGCATCTTACAGGTTCTTGTTAAAGATCTCTGTCTGGGCATGTGGTGATCTTAAAGGCCTTTTCCAGCCTACTTGATTCTGTGATTCTGTGTTCAGCAATCGAGGGTTGCTGTTAATGAGTTTTAGTTAAATAAAAAAGCTCTGAGATAATAAACCTGCTGACTTTATGTCCTTTTTCAAGTGCACTTCAAAAAGTAATTACTGTACTGCATATACAGGCAAATCTTGTAAAATGCCCTCAAGATGCAACTCAAAATAAAGACTTCTGGTAACAAAGTCAGTAATACTTTTCAGTAAAGAAATGAACCAAAGGTTAGTCTATTCTTCAAAGCACATTTGGGGATTATTTTATTTCTGTTCCATCTCTCTTTTTATTATTATTATTATTATTATTTTATGATTGCGTTCTAATCACTGCAGCAAATGTAGGGTCTGTAGTGTTGTTTCAGTCTTTATATTTGACATACTTAGTTTTTTCTTCATCATCAAAATTAGACCAAGAGCCTTGACAAAACATTGAGAAAGTTTAGAAGATAACCAGAACTTTGGTTACGGGGGTGTCATAGAAGTGTATGATCACAGCTGAAGAATGAAAAAAAGAGGATATTTTATTTTGCCCAAAATATTTAAACTAATTTTCAGGTAACGACATCATCTCTATCTTCCTCTGATATAAGCAATAAGTACATGCCCAATTTTTTTTTTTAACCCTCTTCTAAACAGTAGACAAGCTGATACTTTCTACACTCCTGTCTTCTTGCATTAGTGTTTTTGCCCAGACTCATACAATATGAAGAAACTTGACATTTTCTTTTGAATTTTAAGAACATAACAAAGTGTTTAATCTGTGAAGTTGAGGTACAAGGAAGTCTAGTAGCTGAATAGCCACTCTAATTGTGTATCTGTTTCTCCCAATCCTCCTTGAATATCCAGTAGATAAAATTATCTTAGCAGTTTAAAACCCTCTTGTTTCTATAAATGGTTTTAATGCACATGTATACTGCTTTCTGGGTTTGTATAAAGCTAACACACCTTTAACATTTATTTGAATCGGAAAAACAGGTTTGTGTGTGATTGCTTTTGAATTAAGACAACACTGTTTTGGAGGCAGAGGTGTGAAGTAATTTTTTAGTGCATAGCAACTAAAAAGCAATGTCTGTACAAGGTCAAGAACCAGGACAGTCACTGATGGAAAAATGAAATATTTTTTTACCCCTATGCTTTTTTTATGATTTGTATTTTTACAAGTAGACCAAAGCAATGTGTTAAATCCATAGAACATACAATACTGACTATTCCTTCGCAGATATCCCAGATCTCTAATGTTGGTTTCTTCCTGAGGTAGGGCTTGCTTTTATGTTTTTAGAAACCTCAGTGGATATCTCTTCACAGACTTGGCCATCTTCTCTGTGAATCACTATAAAGTGTCTGCATCTGCAGTATCCTGTGGCAAGGATTTCCACAGCCTAACTATGTCTGCATGAAGGAACAAAACATCCTTTTATTTGTTTATAGCTTACCCCTTGCCTTTATAGTGAACAGGGGCCATTCAGCTTCTCCCTCCTGATCATGAAAGGCTGCATGAAATATTTCTAGGCTGTATCTATATATGAGCTACAGACACTAAAATGAGACATGTCTGGTAGACAAATAAATGATAGGGCAAGATTTGGAGGGCAGGCTCTGCTGAGCACTGCCTGCTCATGGGAGTCTGGTCAGGAGTCTTGCAATAGCCAGAGAATGTCCTTTGGAAACATTACCCAAACCCTTGTCTACAATATGTACAGCCTCCTGGATGGTTTGTTGTTCTGGGGTTTTTTTTGATAGGAATCAGGATAGTGAGTCTTGAAAGAAAACTAGTTCTTTGCAGATAGTCTCAAGGTCAGCGTCATGGATCCCTTCAAGATGCTTATTCATGAATAGAAAGTAGCACTGAGGTAACAGCTCAAAGGCTGTTTTTCACAGTGCAGGCAGCTTTTCTAACCCCTAGACTACGCTATCTGCTCACACCAGCAAGATGTAGTATCTTTAGCTGTAAGAAATTCTGCACCTCATAGAAGAAATTTTGTTTGCTTCATTGCAATTCCAAAATATAATTATCTGGAAAGAACAGCCACTGTGTCTATTATACCTTCTATTTGCACAGATGAATATAAATGCAAATGTCTTGTACCTTGCAGTACCCTGCTAAGTATGGTAACCACTTGAAGGTTTCATTTTGTTGGGGTTTTTTGTGTGTGTGTTTTGTTGGTTTTTTTTTCTAAGAGAGCTGAATTAGTAATTCATCTAAAATGTAGACAAGGAGGTAAAAGATGCAGCTATGGAGTTAATATTCATTTTATAGTATCAGCCAGTTTGTGAGGAGATTAATAATTTGGCTGGTATTTGAAAGACAATGTAACATCCAGAAATATGAAGAATATTTAGAAAATACCAACATAGATGGATTGTACTGACATTTATTATTTACGTTTTTGTTTCTTCAAGTCTTAATTAAGAATGTGTATCCTCACATGAAGGAGTTATCTGGAGACTAGTGCTGTTACATTACATCACAGTGTAACCTAGTATGATGGGGGAATTTGAAAATAGATTTTACTTTTAGGAAAGTAATTTAGTCTTAATTTTATTTTAATGTAATTGACAGAGTCAGGGTATGCTTGAGCAGTGCAGCCCATGTTGAGAAGGCAGAATGCACAGGATCTGTCTGTTGTGGGACTGCATGCAGCTGGACATCAGGGATGCTAGATGGGGGCTGGAGGCTAGGGAAATGAATATAAATTATTGTAATTGCTACCTGAGTAATATCACTAACTTCTAGGACTGCTTCTTGTCTTTTCCTCAGCAGTAGTGCTGCTAACCGTAATCCATCTTCCATCTAAGCCTTGGTTTATTGAAAATATTCAGAAGGTATCAGAGTTCAGTCAGGCAGTAATTACTGGAAGAATACTGATTGCATTTAAAAGACACTTAAATACAAGAATTTTGTATTAGATTACTGATCATTACCTTTCAAACTGAATAGCAAACAACCCTGAAATACTTTACTAGAGCAGACTAGGAGAGGTTCTCTGAAAATTTAAATATTCTAGTTATAAAAAGTATATATTGTATGGATTTTTTTTTTTTAATGGAGATGTTTCAATTAATTGCTCAGATGTAGACCCTCTCCTGTTCATGCTCTACAGAAATGATTATTTATTTTCTGGGGTTTTCAAAATTTTTATTAAATTTGATTCTTGCTTTTACTTGAATATATGGTTTTGGCATTGTTTCCAAGGAGAACATTTTTAAACTTTTTTTTTTAACTTTTGCTACCTTTCCTTTCATTCTCAACCCCATTTCAAGAAATCATAGACAGTCAAGAGGGGCTGCAAAAATAACATTTACTATCTATACAGCTAGTGGGGTTTTTTGTCCAGTGAAAATAGTTTAGAAGAAATATTCTAATGAAGATGTTTGGATCCTTTTGTCTTTCTGTGTTGAAAACAGTTGGCTCAGCTGGACTACATTTTTAAAAATTTGAAAGACATGATAAACTGTATATATGATTGCTGCATATGAGAACTACTCTGAGCTCTCTAGGAACACATCCTGACTACTCTAGTAATATTTAAGGACTAAATACATAGAATCACAGGATGGTCAGGGTTGGAAAGGACCTTGAGATCATCTAGTTCCAACCCCCCTGTCGTGGGCAGGAAT